>NW_007726178.1:1090630-1210591 GCF_000696425.1 Galeopterus variegatus | reverse complement strand
TTCCTTGATAAAAGAGTTCAGCACGGTAGCAGGATACAAAATCAACACACAAAAATCAGTAGCATTTCTTTTCACCAATAGTGAACAAGCAGAAAGAGAAATCAAGAAAGCCTGCCCATTCACAATAGTCGCCAAAAAAATAAAATACCTAGGAATCGAGCTAACCAAGGATGTGAAAAATCTCTATAATGAGAAGTACAAATCACTTCTGAGAGAAATTAGAGAGGATACAAGAAGATGGAAAGATATCCCATGCTATTGGATTGGAAGAATCAACATAGTGAAAATGGTCATACTACCTGACCACGAATAGCCAAAGCAACGCTGAGCAAAAAAAATAAAGCTGGAGGTATTACTCTACCTGACTTTAAACTATACTACAAAGCTATAATAACCAAAACAGCATGGTATTGGTATAATAACAGAGACTCTGATCAATGGAATAGAATAGAGCACCCTGAAATCAACCCACGCACTTACTGCCATTTGATCTTCGACAAAGGCATTAAGTCTATTCACTGGGGTCGGGACTCCCTCTTCAGCAAAGGGTGCTGGGATAACTGGTTATCCATTTGCAGGAGATTGAAACTAGACCCACATCTCTCACCATTTACTAAAATCAACTCAAAATGGATTAAGGATTTAAATATACACCCTGAAACAATAAAACTTATTAAAGAAAATATAGGAGAAACCCTTCAGCAAATAGGGCTGGGCACAGACTTCATGAATATGACCCCAAAAGCATGGGCAACCAAAGGAAAAATAAACAAATGGGACTATATCAAACTGAAAAGTTTCTGCACAGCAAAAGAAACAATTAACAGAGCTAAAAGACAGCCAACAGAGTGGGAGAAAATATTTGCAAAATACATGTCTGACAAAGGACTAATATCCAGAATATATAAAGAACTCAAACAACTTTACAAGAAAAAAACAAGCAACCCAATTAAAAAATGGGCAAAAGAGCTAAGTAGGCATTTCTCTAAAGAAGATATGCAAATGGCCAACAGTCATATGAAAAAATGCTCAACATCACTCAGCATCCGGGAAATGCAAATCAAAACCACACTGAGATACCATCTCACCCCAGTTAGGATGGCCAAAATCCAAAAGATGCTGAAAGATAAATGCTGGTGTGGTTGCGGAGAAAAAGGAACTCTCTTACATTGTTGGTGGGAATGCATAATGGTGCAACCCCTATGGAAAATGGTTTGGAGGTTCCTCAAACAGTTGCAGATTGATCTACCATATGACCCAGCTATTTCACTGCTGGGAATATATCCAAAGGAATGGAAATCATCAAGTCGAAGGTATACTTGTTTCCCAATGTTCATTGCAGCACTCTTCACAATAGCCAAGAGCTGGAATCAGCCCAAATGTCCATCATCGGATGAGTGGATACGGAAAATGTGGTATATCTACACAATGGAATACTACTCAGCTATAAAAACGAATGAAATACTGCCATTTGCAACAACATGGATGGACCTTGAGAGAATAATATTAAGTGAAACGAGTCAGGCAGAGAAAAAGAAATACCACATGTTCTCACTTATTGGTGGGAGCTAAAAATAAATTAATTAATTCACTCACATATACACACAAAAAAGAAATCCGGGGCGGGGGAGAAGAAGAGATAACAACTACAATCTTTTGTATTTGTTACAACAAGCAAATGGAAAGGACATTCTTGGGTGGGAGGGGGGAGAGAGAGGAGGGAGGGAGGTTTTGGTGATGGGTTATAATCAACTATATTGTATATTGACAAAATAAAAATTAAACAAAAAATTCTGTATGGTCCTATAATGGTGGATACATGTCATTGTACATTCGTTCAAATGCATAGATTGCACAACACCAAGAGCGAACTCTAATATAAACTATTGACTTTGGATGATTATAATGTATCGATATAGGCTCATCAATTGTAACTCTGGTAGGGGATGTTGATGATGGAGAAGGCTATGCATTTGTGGGGTAGAGGGCATATGGAAAATCTCTGTATTTTCTTCTCAATTTTGCTGTGTACCTGAAACTCTTCCCCAAAAATAAAGTTGTAAAGAAAAGAAAAGGAGTCCATATTGGAGAGGAAGAAGTAAAACTATCTTTATTTACAAATGATATGATCATCTAAGTGGAAAATTCTAAAGAATATTATTTTTAAAGCTACTAGAACTAAAAGAAGTTTTCACAAGATTATAGGATACAAAGTCAAAAGCAAAAATCAACTCTATTTCTGAAGACTAAAAACAGCATTTGGAAATTGAAAATTTTAAAGAATGCCATTTATAATTCCAAATAAAATATGTAATACTTAGGGGTAAACTTAAAATGTATGTAAGACCTGTTGTCTTAGCCAGTTCAGGCTGCTATAATAAAAATACCATAGACTGGGTGGCTTAAACAGAAATTTATTTCTCTCAGTTCTAGTGACTGGGAAGTCAGAGATCAGGGTGCTAGCACGATCAGTTCTGCTGAAGCCCCCTTCCTTGTTTGCAGCTAGTTGTCTTCTTGTTATGTTCTCACATAGCAAAAAAAGAGAGAGAGAGAGAGGAGAGAGAGAGAGAGGAAGGAAGCTCTCTTGTATTTCTTTTTATAAGGCCACTAATCACATCATGCAGGCTCCACACTCATGACCTAATTACCACCCAAAGGCCCAATCTCCAAATATTATCAGATTAGGGATTAGGGTTGCATAATATGAATTTTGGAAGGACACATTTAATCTATAGCACCTGAAAACTATAAAACATTGCTGAGAGAAGTTAGAGAAGATATAAGTAAGTGGGGAAAAATACCATATTCAAGGAAAATAGATTTAATATGTCAAATATCCCCACATTGATGTATTGATTAATCACCATCCCAGTCAAAATTTCAGCAGACTTTTTACAAATAGAAAATGACAAGCCACTTCTAAAATATATATGGAAATGCAAAGTACCTAGTATAGACAAAACAATTTTGAAAAAGAATTAAGTTTGAGGACTTATACTACCTCATTTCAAGACTTATTGTAAAGCTACAATAATAAATTAA
Source organism: Galeopterus variegatus (assembly GCF_000696425.1). Taxonomy (NCBI): domain Eukaryota; kingdom Metazoa; phylum Chordata; class Mammalia; order Dermoptera; family Cynocephalidae; genus Galeopterus; species Galeopterus variegatus. Next base: position 1,207,549 of record NW_007726178.1, on the reverse strand, counting down.
TACTTGTGTAAGAATAGGCATGTAAATCAATGAAACAGGGCAGAGTACAAAAATAGACCTGTGCATATTTGGTCAATTGGTATTTTAGAAAGATGCCATAATAATTCAATGGGGAGAGGATTTTTTTTTTCCTCCAACAAATGGTGCTGGAACAATTGGATATCCATAAGCAAAAAAAAAAAAATCCTTCATACTATACACAAAAATTATTGAAATAGATTAAATATCTTGAGATATCTTGAAATACTTGAAATAGATTAAAGATCTAAATATAAGAGCTAAAATTATAAAAGTTATAGAAGGATATATAGGAGAAAATTTTATGACTTTGGGTTTGGCAAAGATTTCTTACATAGGATACAAAAAGTATGAACCACAAAAAAAAATGATAAATTGGACTTCATCAAAATTCAAAACTTTTTCTTTTCAAAAGACACTGCCAAGAAAATGAAAAGCCAAGGAGACAGAAAAAAAATATTTGCAAAATGTATCTGATAAAGGACTTATATACAAGGACTTATAGCCAGCACTTGCATTCTCCAGTACAAGAGTTCTTACAACTTAATAATAGAAAGTCAACCTGATTTTTTTATATGGTCAAAAAATTTGAACAGTCACTTCACCTGAGATATACAAATGGCAAATAAGCATCTAAAAACATGCTCAAGATAATAAGTCATTATGAAAATGCAAATAAACCTTGAGATACTACTACACATCCACTAGAATACCTAAAATTAAAAATACTGACAATACCAAGTGTTGACAAGTGTTGAGCAGTGAGAACCCTTGTACATTGCTGGTGGGAACATATAATGGCACAGCCACTTTGGAGACTGATTTGGCAGTTTCCTGTAAAATTGAATATACGTCTATCAGCAATTCCATGACCTAGCAATTCTACTCCTTGATATTACCCAAGAAGAATAAAAATGTGTAGTTACATGAAGACATGTACTCAAATGTTCACAGCAACTTGATTGATAATAATGAAAAACTGGAAACACATCAAATGTCTATCAACTAGTGAATGGCAAATTGTGGTATATTTGTATAATGGAACTGAACTCAGCAATAAATGGAATGAAATACTGACACCCAGTGTAGATGTATCTCAAAACCTCACTAGATGATAGAAGCCAGACACATCTATGATTCTGTTTTAGTTTGGGCTGCTCTAACAAAGTATCATAGATAGGGTGGCTTATAAACGATAGAAATTTGTTTCTCAGTTCTGGAGGCTGGAAGTCTAAATCAGGGTTACAGCGTAGTTGGGTCCACGTGAGGACCCTCTTCTGGGTTGCAGACCTCCAACTTCTTGTATCTGCACATCATTGAAAGAGAGCTAGCCAGCTCTCTGACCTCTTCTTATAGGGCACCAATCCCATTCGTGAGGGCTCTACCCAAATAACCTAACTACCTCCTAAAGGCCCCACCTCCAGATACCAAGACATTGGGAATAGATTTCAACATATGAATTGGAATGACAAGCCACTTCTAAAATATATATGGAAATGCAAAGTACCTAGTATAGACAAAACAATTTTGAAAAAGAATTAAGTTTGAGGACTTATACTACCTCATTTCAAGACTTATTGTAAAGCTACAATAATAAATTAATACTTGTGTAAGAATAGGCATGTAAATCAATGAAACAGGGCAGAGTACAAAAATAGACCTGGGGGGGGGGGGGGGGGGACACAAACATTTAGTTCCTAACAGATCCCATTTATATGAAATTCTAGAAAAAGCAAAACTACTTTTTGTTAGATGCCGAGGATGGAGGGGATAGGGACTAAGAAGGGGTAGGGTGAGGAACTAATTATGAAGAGTCTCAAAGGAACTTTTTAGAGCAATGGAAACGTTTGTGGTAGTGGTCACACAACTGTCAACATTTTCAAAAACTTATCAAATTGTACACTTAAAATTGTGTTTTATTTCCCATAAAATACTTCAGTATAGCTGATTTTTAAAAAAAAACAAACTTAATTCACAGTTCTCTTTTTCTCTCCTCATAGGCATGAACATTAGGGTCATTAGATTGCATTATGGTTTCAGGAGGTTGTCTGGTCAGTGGTTGGTGTCTGACCATGCTGGCTCCTCCTGAGATGTGCAATTATCTGGGTCTCAGACATGGGTCTCCATGCTGGTGACTTCTGAGAATTCTGCGCCCCCATCTGCTTCTCAGTTGTATCACCCACAAAGCTTTCCGAAGCAGTTCCTTTCTTCACAACTTCAAGGGCCCTTGAGATGCAGTGCTCCCAACCAGCCTCAGTACTTCTTCCAGGATACTCTGTGACCTTTCTTGGGCCCTCTCTGTCTGTATAGTCCTCTTTGCTTTATCACACAATGGGATGAGAGTGTTAATGGCTTGTCTCTTTCCTCAGGTCCCACCAGAGAAAGGAGGCACATCATATCCTGGATAGTCTTGAATGTCCAAGTTTCACCATTTCCTTTCCTAAGGCTTATCCTAAGTAAGCAGGTTGCCCCAGGGGCCCATGCCAACTTGTTTTCTCACCAACTCGCCGTGTTCCCCAACTCAGAGAGAGAGTTTCTTTGTTCATTTTTGTTTTTAATTTCCACTTCTGACATAAAGATAGGAAAATTGGCTTGGTAAATATTCTTCTAACACTATAATTAATGTAAGAAACTTTGCCTTTAGAAGAAAGAAATAAATTGAGTAAGGGATGCTGCCCAAGAAGAGAAAGACTAAAATGGAGATCTGCCTAGGGTCAGAGGAAGCCTGTGAACGGGAACTAATGCAACGAAACAAGGAGGCTATGAAATTTCTAGACATGGGAGAGGGAACTTTACCTACTTCATTTATTGTCTAAGGTGGCTCTTCCCCAGACTCGCAGCTGACATGTATTCTTTTAAGGACTCTAAATATTGTTTTGCTTCCTTTCTCTGGGAAAAATCTGTGCTGGAGCAGACCCAGATCAGCCTATAGTTTTTTCCAGCCTATAGTTTACTGAAATATTTGGTCCAGCTCCAGGCAGACCTCTGTTTATATGTTTCGTGCCAAAATAATTTAAGGAACACTGTATATGAAAACAAAACACAAAGCACTAATGGTTGGGAGCTACCATTTATTGAGGACTGTATGCTGGGCTCTGGGCTGAGAGTTCAAAAGCATTGTCCCATTTAATCTTTACAACTCTTAATCATCATGCAATTAAGAAAACAGCCTCTTAGAGGTTAAATATATTGCCCAAAGACACACAGGAAGGGGAGGAATGAAATTCAAGCCTAAACTGATGAACTTCACAGTAGTCTTTTCCATTGCCTCATGCTGCCATCTTGGTAGACTAAATTAAAGCCACTGATCTCAGTGTTGGATTAAATACCAGGAGGAGGAGGTGGGTGATGGAAGGAGTCTGGTTTCTGCTGATGGGAAGCAGCGATAGCCCATATTTCATGAAGTTCTTTGCTGAGGAAACAGACCTATCTAGGACCACAGTTCTCACTAACGAGGGTTTGGGGAAGAGGAAAGGTGTAAATAAAAAAGCAAGTTTGCAAGGCAATTGCCTAATTAGATAAAACACACAGGATAGACTATTATTGTAACATTATAAGTATGCTTTTTGGTATTGTTTTTAAAAATTCAAGCAAGGAGGGCAGTGGAATTTTAAAAACGTGTGTATCTTCATAGCAAGCATGAGGACTGGCCTGCAGTTTGAGGATTCCAGACTGCCTTCAAACATGTAAAATCTCTGCTTTGCAGACCTTCTGGAAGACTGTCAGCTTTACACGTACTCTGGCATTCCAAACCTCCTACAGGATTTGGAGCTCTTAGCCTCTACTCACTACTATATTATTTGGAAACTATTAAGGGAACTGATAGAGCCTTTCAGGCACTCTTTGAATTTCTGAAACATGACTGCACTTGCAGAATGACTGTAAATTATTGCAGATATAAGGCCAGTGTTTCTTGCCACACTGTGTATATGTGAAGGCTTTCCGTTGGTTTGTAACTATAGCAACAAGTTCTATAGACTATTGTTTTTCTCAGCTCAGTCTTAACCACCTCATGGATTATCATATAATTACTGCTCTACGAGAATTAATTTGTCTTTAACTGACTTACACTATGTTGGCCTGCTCTTTGCTGAAAAAGTCCTAGTCTAACACTGTTGCAGTGACAGAAGTTGAATTCTGTCAGCCTGCCTGTTCTCTTGATCCTGCTTTCTTCTATTGGAAGCCAAGAGGAAACGACTTTGCTAAGACCATGGGGGAGAGTCTTGTATGGTATAATGGAAAAGGGTAAGGGGTCAGGAGCCAGGGGACATGGGTTTGAATAAATCCTACCATTTATTGCTATGCGATCTTAGTATAAATGTCTGACTTTCAACTTTCAACTCTGACTTTCAATTTCCTCATCTACAAAATGGAGTTAATTCTTATGGCACATGGTTGTTGTTAGGATTGAGTGAAATATTTGTAATATGTGGGAAAGCTTTGTTTAAATTGTAAAGAGCTATATAAATGTTATTATTAGATGCACAGTGAGTAACCAGTGGGCAGGAGTGCTTGCCTGCTAGGAGGGTACATTGGAGACAAAATCATGCCTGTTTCTGTGACAGTTGTGCCACATGTATTGTTTCCCCATCATGACTCCATATATTACACCTACTCAGAAATAAGTAATATAGAGCTCATTTTGGCTATGCAGTTTTCTGACAAAAAGGGGAAAAAAACATTTGAAGAGAGGGTGAGGAACTTTTCTTGGGTCTGTACTTGGGAACAGGCAAAGGGGAGCAAGAGGATAGTGAAATAAGGAGGGAGAAGGCCTGGAAATTTCAGCATCCTTCCATCCCAGGGAAGGGGGCTTATTCTGTAACAGAGCCTTGGGTTCTCCATGGTCGTGGGCAATTAATGGATTCTTCATTGATTATACATGCACATAATTTAAAATTTAATTGTCTAATATGTGTGAACATTTACTTTAAAGGTTAGTAATGCACTTGGAGCTTCCTCTGAGTTTTGCTTTCTTTTGTATGTACATGTGCTTTTAATTAAAGGTAGTCCACACCACATTGTTACTTTAACACTTCAATTATGAGGCAAATTTTATCTTTATGTACTAACTGCAGGAGTTTTCATTTTTCTGTGCCAGAATGGGGGTTTGCAGGATTCTTTTTCAAGAGGGTGTTTTTCTTTTTTGTTTTTTTAGGAACAGAAAGAAGTTGTGGTTTTATTTGTTGGGTCTTTGAATGACAAAGCATTTTACCCCCTCTTTTTAAAAACATGTATCTATATCTTTAAAGAAAAGTTTCAAGTCTGGTTGTCTTTGTGTAGTAATAGTGTGTATTGTATAACTGTACATAAAATAAAAGATCTAGATGTGAATAAGTGCAGTAATTTTATCTGTTGCATTTGGGACTGCCAGGTTGGTAGTATCTGTTACTATTGCTGTTGTCCATTAAGTGGGTCTGTGATATACTTCACGTCCGATTGGCTGCCCAATATTCTGAGCCTGACATATTGTGGACCAGAGGCCTCTCAGGATGGGCCTTCAATGTAGACTTTTAACTTTATCTCCAAAAGAGAATATGCATATAATCACAGAGATATACTGACAGGATTGAGAGGCACTTTTCATACAACTTTATACTGCAATTTTTGTAACTCTGTTTTGACATTTTTATGTTTTTTAATACATTGGAAAACTAAACAACAACAACAAAAATATGGAAGTGTCGGAGAGTTCTCCCTTCCTCCATGGGGTTTGGCTATGAGTTGCTATGGAAACAGTCCTGGAGTTAACCTTCTACAGCAATGGGGAAAGGAGCTCAAGGTCATGATTCCAAGGCAGTTAGAAAAGCTAACTTACAAAAAAGAACATTCGGGTTGCATTGTGGGACTAAGAGAAATATATCACGTTTGACTTTACATTACACCCTGCTATCTCTAAAATGAGGAAAACTTGTGCTTCTTCAGTGACAAGTAATATCGAAAGACAGTGTGGTTTCCTGCTACATCTTTCTTGAAGCACTGCCATTTTATCATCAAAAAGTCAGATTGTTCGTGTGTCTTGCCCAAGTCTCTGAGGCATGTGGTATTTGTTTTTCCATATGTTTCTTGTAACTGTCAAGAAAAATTTCCTTAGGTGTTCAATATCAAAACAAAATGATGATCACCTATCTTTAGTTTAAAGAAGAGGAAGTGGTGGTGTGTCTTACAAAACAAGGCATACCCTGCAATGTTTATTGCTTAACTATTCTTTATGAAGCTTCCTATTTTGGCTTTCTATTTTAACCCCTAGATGAATGTGAATAACAGAGGAGTTAAATGTTCTTCTGTGATAGGACTAAAACTTTATATTTAGCTTCCTTTCTTCTTCACTAGCCTTTAGCTTCTCTGTGTATCTAAAGCTAATATGCTTTCTAGAAAGCCTCATAACACCACGTCGTCTCCTCCTGCAGCATATCATGGTACTGCACTGGCTCAGGCCCTAATCATCTAACTTTCCAGCAGGGGCTGCTTCTCTGCAGAATTTGCTGTGCCAGTGGCGCCCCCTGGAAGTGTGCTGTGCATGGCCACCCTGCTTCTGTGGTCCAAGCTTTTGTAGCACCTATTTCAGTTATAACTTTTGAAATTTATGTCTATGATTCTTTGACTAATTCCTGTCTTGCCGCCTGTCTGTGAGCCCCCTGAGGTCAGGGACCTGGTCTGGTTTTGCTCCCCACTGTGTCTATCTTTCTGACAGCACAGTGGCTGGCTCCTAGCCTCCAAATTGTCTCCTTTCTTCTAAATTCATACCCTTTCCCATCTATTCTCACTGTCACCAATAGCTTCACATACTCAGATCACTCCTCTCTGCAAAAAAATGCAATGGCTCTCAATACCTATAGATTAAAGCCTAAATTTTAGGCTACAAGTTGCTTTTTAAGCCTTGTCTACCTTCCTAAGAACACTGCTTTTTATTTGGGCTTAATTTACCTTATCTTGTATGACATAGAGCTAGTTATTTCCCTGCCTTGCTTCCTCTTTAGGTTACAAATCACTTGAATCTTTGTAGATTTTTTTGTCTTCATAAGAGGACTCAAATAATTGTTAACTGACATATATTCTGAAGATATATCTTTAAAATTACTATACTTGACAGCTGTGTACAATTCTTCCTACACCAAGAATTTAAGGTGTTTTATCAACATTCTCTTGTTTATATTTCTGTAGCTTGAGAATATATTTTATTCCATTGTTTTATTTACAGTTGTCGATCATATTGCCTGCAGCATGGTAATATTAATATAGGCTTTGAAATCCTATATTAACTAATTCTTGAATATTGATTGTTTTATCCATTAAACTTTATCTATTTAGGTCCTTTCATCCATATTATTTAATTAAATTAATAAGTGTCTTAGATTTTTTTTTTTTTTTCCTTTTTGTCTTTTTTCATGACCGGCAACGGATCGCAACCCTCAGTGTCGTGCCCGTACCGGACCGGGACCAGCAACGGGATCGCAGCCCTCGGTGTTGCACCCGCACCTCGCTCAGCCAGTGAGCGGCTGGTCTGTATGTGGGATCTGAACCCTCGGCGGGAGTGCCGCCGCGCTCCCAAGCGGCGCACTGTAGCAGTGCGCCACCGGGCCGGCCCAAAGTGTCTTAGATTTTAATTCACATGAGACTTTCTTATTTGCCCCTATTGTATTTTCTTACTTTCTTACTCACTCTCCTTTTCTTTTCCTTTTTTAAAATTGAGTTACAATGGATGTTTAAAAATCTGTATATATTTAATGTATACATCTCAAAGAGTATGGAGATAATTATACACCCATGAAACAATCACCACCATGAAGGCTATAAACATATCTATCACCTCCCAAAGTTTCCTCCCACCCCCTTTATTACATTGTTGTTGTTTTGTAAAAATACTTAACATAAGATCTACACTCTTAGCAATTTTAAGTATACAGTAGAGTATTGTTAGCTATAGGCATTATGCTGTATAGTAGATCTCCAGAACTTGTTTATCTTGCATAACTGAAACTTTGTACCCTTTAACCATTACCTCCCCATTTCCCCTTCTCTTCAGCCCCTGGCAACTACTTTCTTGCTTTCCACTTCTATGAGTTTGACTATTTTAGATTCCACATATAAGTGAGATCATACAGTATTTGTATTTTCCTGTCTGGTTTATTTCACTTAACATAATGCCCTTCAGGTCTATTCATGATTTCACCAATGGCAGGATCTTCTTCTAATTTGTGGCTGAATAATATTCCATTGTGCACATACACCTAAATTTCTTTTTTTCCCCAATGTTATTTATATTTATTTTTGTGGGGTACACTGTGTTGTTTCAATGAATGTATATCTTTCACAATAATTCACTTAGGGTAGATAGCATAGTTTTGTCTCCATTAGTTCACTCCTTATCTTCCCACCCATCCTTACCCCTCCCAGCCTCTTGTTGTAACCATTCTTCTATTCTCTACTTAAACAGACACACACACACACACACACACACACACACATATTAATATCCTTATTGCAAAAAGAATTCTTAAAAATGAATTGGATAGGAGTGGTGAGAGTGTGCAACCTTGTCTTGTTCCCATTCTTAAGGAAAAAGCTTTCAGCTTTTCTTCATTCAGGATGATATTGGTGATTGGTTTGTTGTAAATGGCTTTTATTGTGTTGAGATAATTTCCTTCTATACCTAATTTGCTGAGAGTTTTTATCATGAAGGGATGTTGAATTTTGTCAAATGTTGGATGTACTAGCCAGAGCAATCAGGCAAGAGAAGGAAATAAAGGGCATCCAGATTGGAAAAGATGAAGTCAAATTGGCCCTGTTTGCAGATGACGTGACTTTATATATAGAAAAACCTAAAGACTCAACCAAAAAACTATTAGAGCTGATTAACTATTTCAGTAATGTTGCAGGGTACAAAATCAACACCCAAAATCAGTAACATTTTTATACTCCAGTAATGAACTAGCAGAAAAAGAAATCAAGAAAGCAAGCCCATTTATAATGGTTGCCAAAATCAATTTAATAGTTGCTAGGAATCAATTTAATTAAGGAGGTGAAAAATCTCTACAATGAGAATTACAACACACTACTGAAAGAAATTAAAGAGAACACAAAAAGGTGGAAAGACACACCATGCTCTTGGATGGGAAGAATGAACATTTGAAAATCCCCATCACAATCCCCATCAAAATACCAATGACATTCTACATAGAAGTAGAAAAAGCAATCCTAACATTCATATGGAACAAGAAAAGACCCCAAATAGCCAAAGCAATCCTGAGCAAAAAAAAAAAAATAAAGCTGGAGGCATAATACTACCCAATTTCAATTATATTACAAAGCTATTGTAACCAAAACAGCATGGTACTGGAATAAAAATAAGACACTTGGACCAATAGAACAAAATAGAAAACCCAGGAATCAACCCACATACTTATAGCCATTGGTCTTTGACAAAGGCAACAAGAACATACATTGAGGAAAAGACTGCCACCTTCAATAAACGGTGCTGGGAAAATTGGATATCCATATACAGAAGAATGAAACTGGACCTGTTCCTCTCACCATATACCAAAATCAACTCAAAATGGATTAAAGACCTAAATATAAGACCCAAAACCATAAAATTACTAAAGGAAAATATAAGGGAAACACTCCAGGAAGTAGGACTGGGGAAAGAATTTCTGAATAAGACCCCAAAAGCATAAGCAACGAAGGAAAAAATAAACAAGTGGGATTATATCAAACTAAAAAGCTTCTGCACAGCAAAGAAAACAACCAACAGAGTTGAAAGACAGCCTACAGAATGGTAGAAAATATTTGCAATCTATACATCTGACAAGGGTTTAATATCCAAAATATACAAAGAACTCAAACAACTGTACAGTAAAAAAATAAATAATCCAACTTAAAAATGGGCAAAGGAGATGAACAGATATTTTTCAAAGGAAGACATACAAATGGCCAGGAGGTACATGAAAAAATGCTCAGCAACTCTAGTCATCAGAGAAATGCAAATGAAAACCACATTGAGACATCATCTCACCCCATTTAGACTGGCAGTTATTAAAAAGACCATGAAAACTAATGCTGGTGAGGATGCAGGGAAAGGGGTTCCCTTCTACACTGTTGGTGGAACTGTAAATTAGCATAGCCACTATGGAAAACAGTATGGAGGTTCCTCAAAAAACTACAGATAGAACTACCATATGATCCAGTAATCCCGCTACTGGGTATATATCCAAAGGAATGGAAATCATCATGTCAAAGGGATACTTGCACTCCCATGTTCATTGCAGCTCTATTTACAATAGCCAAAATAAGGAATCAAGCTAAGTGTCCTTCGACAGATGACTGGATAAGGAAAATGTGGTATATATACACAATGGAATACTACTCAGCCATTAAAAAAAAAATGAATTTCTCCCATTTGTAGCAACATGGATGAGTTTGTGAAATAAGCCATACAAGGAAAGAGAAATACTGTATGTTCTCACTTATAACTGGGTACGAGAGAGAGAGAGAGAGAGAGAGAGAGAGAGACTACAACAATTCATTAAACTTACAGAAGGAGAACAAACCTAAACTTACTAGAGATGGGGAGAGGGAGAGAGGGTGTTTGGGGAGGGATAGATCTGGTAAAGGGCATAAAGAAAAGTCATGATTTGTAATAATGAATATGCTAATAATAATAATAATAATAATCTTTAAATAAAATAAAATTGCTTCAAAAAAAAAAAAGAATTAGAAAAATCCAAGCTGAAATTTGGTGAAGGGCATGAGCAAATAAGCAGCACACCATAAGAAATACACGTGATTAATAAGTATCTTCCAGGATCTGGTTGTGGGCAGGGGCGCGGTCTCTCAGGACACCAGGCATAGGGGCTGGCTTCCCTCGCTGGCCACAGCATAGGTGAAAAGGTATAGTGTCTGTTCCAAGTAAAAGAGCAGCTCCCTCTGCACTGGGAAACAAGTGGTTGCTGCTCCGGATCTCTACAGGCAATTCAACTGACGTGTTAAAAGCATTAAGGGTCCACTGCTCAGAGATACTGACTTTGACTTTGCTAAATGATTTTCTTTAAACGTGGAGCAATGAATAGCTGAAGAAAGTCAGCAAGAACACAGCAACATGATGATGGCTGAACTGGGAAAGCAGAGTTCTTCTTTGAAAAAGATTTGGCCAGGCCATGTTCTTCCTAACCTCCCTTCTCACCTTTGACCTTTAATTTTGGATAGTGAATGATTTAAATAATTTACTCTTTTAGAGACCCACAGCAATGGCCTCACTCCTCCTCTCTGCCTCAGTCGCTCCGACACTCCGGTTGCCCAGTCCGCCTGGCTCTGCTGCCCGCCACCCCCTCATATACCTAAATTTCTTTATCCATCCGCACACCGATGGAAATTTTGGTTGTTTCCATTTCTTGGATATAGTGAATAGTGATGAAATAAACACGCGAGTGCCCCTATCTCTTTGAGATGCTAATTTCAGTTGCTTTGTATACACATCCCGAGGTAGGATTGCTGGGTCATAAGGCAGTTCTGCTTTTAATTTTTTGAGGAAGTTGCATACTGTTTTCTATAATGACTTTATCAATTTACATTCCCAACAGTGCACAAAGATTCCCTTTTCTTCATATCCTCGTCAACACTTGTTACCTTTATTTATTTATTTTTTAAAAATAATAGCCATCCTAACAGGTGTATGGTGATACCTCATTGTGGTTTTGATTTGTATTTCCCTGATGATTAGTGATGTTGAGCACCTTTTTATGTACCTGTTGGCCATTTGTATGTCTTCTTTGGGAAAATATCTATTTGGGTCCTTTGTTTTTTTGCTATTCAGTTGTATGAGTTTCTTGTATATTTTGGATATTAACGGTTTATTGGATATACGGTTTGCAAATATTTTCTCCCATTCTATCGGTTGCCTTTTTATTTTGTTGATTGTTTCCTTTTCTGGGCAGAAGCTTTTTAGTTTGATGTAATCCTACTTGTTTATTTTTCCTTTTGTTGCCTGTGCTTTTGGTGTCATACCCAAAAAAATCATCACCAAGGCAATGTCGAAGAGCTTTCTCCTGTTTTCTTATAGGAGTTTTATGGTTTCAGATCTATGTTTAATTCTTTAATACAGTTTGAGTTAATTTTTGTATGTGGTGTAAGATAAGGGTCCAGTTTCATTCTTTTACATGTGAATATCCAGTTTTCCCAACACCATTTATTGAAGATACTATCCTTTGCCCATTATGTATTCTTGGTGCACTTGTCAAAAATCAGTTGCCTGTATATGCATAGGTTCATTTCCATGCTCTCTAGTCTGTTCCATTGGGGGTGTTTGTGTGTGAGTGTTTTATGCCATTACCATTACTGTTTTGATTATTAGAGCTTTGCACCATAATTTGAAATCAGGAAGTGTGATGCTTCCAGCTTTATTCTTCTTGCTGAAGATTGCTTTGGCTATTCAGGGTCTTTTGTGGTACTATGTGAATTTTTAGACTTCTTTTTTCTATCTCCATGAAAAATGCCATTGGAATTTTGATAGGGATTGCATTGACTCTGTAGATTGCTTTGAGTAGTATGGATATTTTAACAATATTAATTCTTCCAATTCATGAACACAGTATATCTTTCCATTTATTTGTGTCTAATTTCTTTAATCAATGTTTTATAATTTTCAGTGTACATATATATCTTTCACACCCGTGGTTAAATTTATGCCTAAACTATTTTGTTTTAAGCGTTAAAGTCTGTCTGATAATGTTTAGCAGAACATTAGTTGAATCCCTATGTAGAATGCTTTACCTGCTCTAAAATATTATCATGATAATAGAGATCAAAAGCTAAAGCAAACTGAGGAATCTGTACAAATTCAGCATAGTATTCATTTTTCATTGCCCAGGTCAGATATACCATATTTCAGAAGATTGCTTTGAGAAGATTGCTTGAACCTAAGTTTTCAAATTTAATGCCATCTTAATTATAAAGATCCCAAGAGCCTTTAAAATATATTTTAAAATAAATACATTCACTATTATTTGCAATACTTTTGTAACAGAAAACTGAACACATTCCATATATTTATAAATAGGGAAGTATTTGAATAACCTATGGTGTACCTATGCAAAAGAGTGCTATGCAGCTGTGAAAAGGAATGAGATCTATGTATATTATTATGGATCTCTTCAGGATATATTACTAAGTCTAAGTATCTGGGTTTTGCTTCAAAATGATCTGAAGAGTGGAGAGAGGAAGTGAAAGAGTTATAGATTAAAGAAAATTGCTCATGAGTTGATATTTGTAGAAGCTGGTTGATGGCTACTTGAGGATTCATTATACTATTTTGCTACTTTTGTTTATATTTGAAATATTACTTAATGAAAATGTTTAAAATAGCAGATATGGCCTAATGTTCTGAAGGAAATATTTTTCTGTGGTACTCATTAACATTTAACATTCATGAAATGATTGAGCATACACTTTTTAGCTTATTAACAAAAGATTTAAGCAATAAACTGTGATTACTTACGAAACGTAAAGTGATGTAATGCTTTAACAATAATAGATTCTTTTAAAAAACTGCTTTATGGCATTGAAAAAAACAAACTTGTGTGTTAAAGGAGGGGAGTCCAAAAGATATCAATGGCTATTAACATCACATAACAATAGACGAATAGACATTTGATACCATCTGATAGAAGTATGTTACCACCTATGAAGTATTCTTGCAGCAGCAGCAGCAGTAGGAAAACAAGTATTAGGGGTCTTCAAAAAGTTCATGGAAAGATTCTTTTAATTCTATTTTCCACAAACTTTTTGAAGTACCCTCATGTATGTATAATTTATGGCAGAAAATTGGAAATAGCAGTGTGGAAGCTAAAAATCTCCCCATGGCTCACTCAGGAGAGTGCAGCGCTGGGAGCGCCGAGGCCGCAGGTTCGGATCCTATATAGGGATGGCCGGTGCACTCACTGGCTGAGCATGGTGCAGACCACACCGTGCCAAGGGTTGCGATCCCCTTACTGGTCAAAAAAAAAAAAAAAAAAATTAAAAATCCAGGTGCATTCTCACATTTAATCTGCCTCTCTTCCTTCTGAAACAGAAAAATTAATTACGATTATTCCCATTTTAGAGAAGAGGAAATTCAATGAACAAATGACATGTCTGTGGCCATTTGACTAATAAATTCAAGAACCAGAACCTATAAGCCTATAGGTTCATATCAGAGAACATGCTTTCCATATTAAAGAATGAGGCTTCATATCATCAAGGAGCAGCTAATTCAATAAGATAGACGAGAGATGATACATATTTAACAAGACATCCATACCTTAAAATTATGACAGTTGCAGTTATCTTCTCTGGCAAGAGAAGAGTATGAGTATACTATTGGTTAAGTGCAGATATATATATATTGCCGAGATCAAAGGAGCAGATGGTAAGACTGGCATTCTCTTATGCAATGGAGGTAGCTTACCAGCTCTCTTTCCAGAAAAGCCTCCATCCCATTGTCACCAAAGTGGGTCAATAGAGACGTTGTAGGCTAAAACGAGGTCCTTTTAGAAAGTGTTGTGGTCCTCTTAAACACATGAGCAAATCAATGGCTAATATATAGAGCTGGCTTCATGGATGTGTGACCTGTGCAATGGCATAAGAACCCACTTTTAGAAGGACCCTGTACTTGGTTTAATGCTCTGGTGTCACTATCTTGAAATGCTTAATTTTATTTTTGAGATTGTGTTTTGTAAGTAAAGTCTTTTGCGACAATTGAGCATGCACATGAGGTGGCTATGGCAGGCAGTATAAGTGTTTAGCAATTGGCTTGGTGGCCTGGTGCTCAAGTGCATGCCTCAGGGCAGTTTGGGGCACCGTTGAGTCCCAAGGCAGCCAGGCCAGGACTTGGGTCCAGATTGGTGGCAGTGAGAGCAGCAATAGCAGCAGAAGCAATGGTGACAGCAAAAGTAATAGGGTCAGCTACAACAGTCATAGCCTCAGAAGAAAGAAGAGGCTCTGCATGGGGATAGTTCTTGAATCCACTGTGGGAGGCTGGTCCATAGGACCTGTCCCTGTGGCATCTCCACATATAGTAAAAACAGGAACTGCTGACACTGATGAAGAAAACTTTTTCAGTAAATTATTGCAAAATGAAAGCAAACACGTGGACATTGCAATAAAGCATACCAGGGAATTATTAGAATTCTTCAGAGTTTAAAATCTCTAGTTTGCAAAACTGCTACACCATTGCAAACAAAATATCCATGGGCTAAGAAATAGAAATTAAAGATGATTGCATTTGACAGAAAATAATACTTTTCATATAAAGATCTGAATAAACTATGTAGTAACAAGGAAGACCATTTTTAATTTTGTTTTTTGTTTGTAATTAAACATACAGCAATAGAATGCGTAAGCAAGTGTTTTGGTGTATATACAAACCATAAAGCCACTTTTGGATTCTTGCACAACCTCCATGACTTACAGGAAATATTAGAGGAAACATTAAAATAAATGTTGAATAAATTTACATTTAAAATTAAGTTCACACATGAAACTAATTTCTATGAAGAGTTAAATCTTTTGAGAAAAATTGTTCTATGAAAATCTTTAGCTCTAGATGTTATATTTTGATATCATTTATCAAAAATTTATCCAAATGCTATCACAGCCTTTAAATACTCTTATCAACTCCAGTAACAATGCATCATCAGGAAGATTCTTCTCAAAATTAAAAATTGCCAAAAGTTATTTATGATCTTGTATTTCCCAAGGGTTACTGACATCATTTTCAATTATATCAATTGAAAATGAGGTTACAATGAGTATAAGTTTTGAAGAACTAATAAATGAATTTACAGAAAAGTGAGCCAGAAAAATCTTCTAGATCAATCAAGATATCACATTATTGATTTTTATCTTATTATATAAAATTATGACACCAAAAATATTTTCTTGGAATTTGTAAGTTTATGTTGTTATTCATGTATCACTATTACCCCTGTTATATTTTATAAGTAATAAAACATTTTTATAGGGAAAACTTTATATTTTATTAACATTAATAGAACATTTCTCTTGCTTTTTGAACAAGGAAACCCACATTTTCTTTTTGTACTGGGCCTTGCAAATTCTGTAGGTGGCTCTGCCAATATGATTTGGGGAAGAAAAGTTTTCAAAGCTGGTATTGGCAGTTGCCCACAGCAATCACAGAAGAACCTCAGTTTTGCTCCTGTGGGACTTTGGTTTTGGACAAACTAACTTTCCAATAAAGAGTGAATGAATTATTGTTACATTAAGCATTTTATTTCTGAAAACTCAAGCAAATTATTTACAATTGCATTATTTTTTGGACATTAGAAGTATAGTAGATCTTGTTTGTTCTACCGGCAATTATTTTTTGTACACATTCTACTATGTGTGTAATTTGCTAGGAGTTGAAGGCACATGGGTAATAAGGTATAGCTCCTGTTTTAAGGAGTCTAATAAGGGAGACAATATGAAATATAGTAAATTACAATGTAGTATTTTAAGGGCAGCTACAGAAGTATTACAAAAATTATAGAGGGATCAGAAAGCAAAGAGTACTTAACCCAGTGCTGTAGCTGGAGAGATTCCTGCCTACTTGTTTCATAAATCTCTAGGCTGATATTGACTAGCATTCTCATTGTAATCCTTTTGTTCCTTGCACTTAAATAAAGAGCAAAGAGTGTCTTGCCTGACTCCTGCTAGCCCTGCCACCAGTACAACCATTGTTGAGGGGCTCACTGTCTTTGTTCCTTCCCTAGAATTGACTCCTCAAGAGCCTATGTCTGACTAGCTTCACCCCGCTCATGCCCATATCTCAGCCAGCTGTTGGTTTATATCTGGAATTATCTTTGTGTTATATTTTATGGGTGAAGATTATATTTATTTATCCATTCAATAAATAGTAATTGAGTGTCTACTACAGTGCTCAATAAACTCAGAAACTAAGTTTCTGCCTTCATGGAGCTTATATTTTGGTTATATATTTTGTTTTTTGATAAATGCAACAATAGCCTACTTTTTAAAATTAGAATTATTGATTTGAATGTAGCAATATAGAGTATATTTACAACAAAGCAGCCATTATAATAATGAGATCATAGCTACCTTTCCTGACTTATAGTTTCATTGAAGAATAGCTTCTTCCAGTTGAGTTTTGCTTACTTTTATTATTTTCCATTATTCTACTTTGAGTGAAGACACTTCTAAATAACTGAATATGGATTGGTTTTATTTTAGAATTGTGAAAAAATGGAAGACAGTACCACAGATACAGAAAAAGAAGATGAAGAGGAGAAAGATGAAAAGGATCTAAAAGAACCCATTTATGCCATAGTGCCCACAATTAATATTCAAGATGAGCGGTTTGTTGATTTATCTGAAACCCCAGCTTTCATCTTTCTTCAAGAGGTATATTTCTTATTATATATTACTGTAGTAAAACCTGAATCATCATCTACTTAAAAATTCAGATGAAACCAATATTATTACAAAATTCTTTATTACATATACCTTGTAGGCAATATATACAGTTTGAAGCATTTTAAAACAAAGTGGTCCCTGCCTTTTCTTCCAAGAGCTTATAATATAATTCTGAACTACTACAGTAATGTAGGTTCTGATTGTTTTATAGCATAATAAATATTTGCATATATATGCAGCCAATTATGTACATTTCATGGGTTGGTACATGAAATTAAAAAGGAGATTTCTTTCATTATTGTATATACGACATTTACTTCCATAAAACGAAGAAAAAACATCTTGTCATATAATGATAGAAAGAATATACATTTACCTAATTAAATATAGTCACTGCAGTGGAGCACTGAAATCTGCCATCTTCTATCAACAAAGAAGCAAAACAAAACTATATATTCTCATTGTCTGGTTTTTAAAAAGCAAGATGAACATTTAGGAAATACCCATGTATGAGTAGGGTTGTTTTTATAAAAAAAATAATAACCACATATGCAACTGTTACCTTGTCATGCTTAAGAGCTATACTTTAGAAAATGGTTCAGAGGACATTTGAATTCCAGATTATTAACTTCATGTACTGAATAATATATTCTAAGAAATTTGATAATCATACCAAAACATGCTTAAAAATTCTTGAAGCACAAACAGAATTTATTCAAAATCAAGATGCAAAACCAAATTGGAATAGAATGCAATTTTTAAAAAGCAATTTTTAAAATGATAGTGTTATATATGTATGTGTGGAATCCAAATTGCTAAATTATTTATTTTTTTCTATAGTTTTGACTTTTTCTTTTATTTGACATAATTTCAGATGTACAGAAAAGTTGCAAAAATAGTACATAGAATTCCTACGTACCCTTCATCCCAGATGTTAACATCTTACCGCACTTGCTTTATCCTTTTCTTTCTACTTTCTTATTTGCTCCATCTCTCTTTCTGAAGACACGAAACCCCTCTATACCTAAATGCATCAGTGCGTTTCC
The DNA here is from genome assembly GCF_000696425.1 of Galeopterus variegatus. Taxonomy (NCBI): domain Eukaryota; kingdom Metazoa; phylum Chordata; class Mammalia; order Dermoptera; family Cynocephalidae; genus Galeopterus; species Galeopterus variegatus. The sequence continues at coordinate 1,189,082 of NW_007726178.1, read as the reverse complement.
TAAAAATAAGTTCATTCTCTTACGTAATCATTGTGCAATTATATCAAGAAGTTAACATTTATATGATACTATTATCTAATCTGCTGACCTTATTCAGATCTTGCCAATTGTCTCAATGCTCTTTACAGCAAAAGAAAATTCCAGATGATACACTGCATTCAGTAGTCATCTCTTTAGTCTCCTTTAACCTGGAAAAGTTCCCAATATTTCTTTAGTTTTCATGACATTGACACTTTTGAAGAGTACAGGCCAGTTATTTTGTAGAATTTCTTTCAGTTTGGATTTTTCTGATTTTTTTCATTATTAGATTAAAGCTATGTATTTTTGACAGGAATATCACAGACACAATGTTATATTCTTCTCAAGTACTCATTCAGGAGCACATGATGTTAACTCGTCCCAATACCAGTGTTGTTAAGCTTGATCACTTGGTTAAGACGGTGTATTGGTCCGTTTCTGTTGCTTATAACAAAATACCTGGAACTGGGTAATTTGTAAGAAAACAAATTTATTGCTTACAGTTTCAGAGGCTGGGAAGTCCAAAGTCCAGGGACTTTGGTGGGTGGTGACTCTTCACAGCAAAGCAGAGTGCCCCATGGTGGATGGCAGAAGCAGAGAGAGAGTAACCTCCTCACTGGCTCTTCTTCTAAAGCGTTCAGAACCACACCCATGACCACAATTAAACCATCAGTTTATTTTTTATTTATTTATTTATTTATTAAGAATATTCATGAGATACAAAGCTAATTGTCAACCCTCCTGCCCATGATGTGGGAGCCAGATTCGTACTGGGGGCATACCCATTACTAGAAATTACTTTCGTACTCCGTGTCCCCACCCAATTATCCCCCAACCTCCCTCCCTCTCCCCCTCTCCCCTCCACTCCAGTTTGAAGCCCTAGGAATGTTCCCTCCCTCTGTAACACCACGGCACTACTGTGATCTTTCTTCCCTTCCTTTCTCTCTTAGCTCCCACATATGAGTGAGCACATGTGCTATTTATCCCTTTGTGCTTTGCTTATTTCACTCAATGTAAGTTTCTCCAGGTTCATCCATGTTGTTGCAAATAGGAGTATTTCATTCTTTTTTATGGTAGAGTAGTATTCCATAGTGTAATATACCACAGTTTCCTTATCCAATCATCCATTGATGGGCATTTAGGTTGGTTCCATGTATTGGCTATTGTAAACAGAACTGCAATGAACATGCGAGTGCAGGTATCTCTTCAACATGATGATTTCCATTCCTGTGGGTATATACCCAGAAGTGGGATTGCTGGATCACATGGAAGATCTATCTGTAGTTGTCTGAGAAACCTTCAAATTGTTTTCCATAGTGGTTGTACTAATTTACAGTCCCACCAACAGTGCAGGAATGTTCCCTTCTCTCCACACCCTCACTAGCATTTGTTATTCACTGTCTTTTTTTTTTTTTTTTAATCTTTTTGACTGACCGGTAACGGGATCGCAACCCTTGGTGTCGTGCCTGCACCGGGGACCAGCAACGGGATCACAACCCTCGGTGTTGCGCCCGCACCACGCTCAACCAGTGAGCGGGAACCAGTCTCCACATGGGATCTGAACCCTCAGTGGGAGCGCCACCGCGCTCCCAGGTGGCGCACTCCCCAGTGCGCCACCGGGCCGGCCCTATTCACTGTCTTTTTGATCATAGCCAGTCTAACTGGGGTGAGGTGGTATCTCAATGTGGTTTTAATTTGCATTTCCCTGATGACTAGTGATGTTGAGCATTTTTTTCATCTATCTGTTGGCCATTTGTATGTCTTCCTTTGACAAATTTCTATTCAGCTCCTTTGCCCATTTTTTAATTGGGTCATTTGTTTTTTTACTCTATAATTGATTCACTTCTATGTACATTCTGGATAATAATTCCTTGTCAGATGCATATCACCATACACTACAATCAACTCAAAATGGATCAAAGACTCAAGTATAAGACTTGAAACTGTAAAATTACCAAGAGAAAATATAGGTGAAACACTTCAGCAATTAGGTCAGGGCACAGGCTTTATTTTTTTATTTTTTATTTTTTTTTCCTTTAAATTTTTATTTTGTCAATATACAATGTGGTTGATTATTATGGCCCATCACCGAAACCTCCCTCCCTTCTCCCTCTCCCCCCCTCCCACCCAGGAATGTCCTTTCCGTTTGCTTGTTGTAACAACTTCAAAAAAATTGTAGTTGTTATATCTTCTTCCCCCAAACCATCAGTTTATTAACCCATTTACTATGGCATAGTCCTCAAAATCTAATCACCTCTTCAAGGCCCCAACTTTCAATTACCGTAATAGGATTTCCTACACTCTTAACACAGTCACAGTAGGGATTAAGTTTTGGGGGGACATTCAGTCCACAGCAGATGGTGACTACCAGGTTTCTCCTCTATTTATTTATTTTTTTCTGTTTGAAATTAATAAGCACATTATGGGGAGATACTCTGAGACTATGTATTTTACTCCTTCTAAAATTTCTGCCTACTAGTTTGGCATTTAATGGTAATTCTTGCCCAAATGATTTATTCTTATGATGGTTGCCAAATGGTGATTTTCTAATTCCATAATTCTTCCTACATTTATCAGGTGACTTCCTACTGTAAGGAAGAACTTTCTCTTTTTTCCTATTTATTTATTTGTTAGTCCATTTGGGGCTTTTGTTGTTGTTGTTTATCAATGTGGATTTATGCATTCTTATTTTATTCAGTGAGTTATAATCCATTACTATCATTATCCATTTTGATGCTCTAATTGTTACATATTTGGCTAGTGTACCCCCCTTCAAGTAGGCTCCTTTGGTCACGTCCCCATGATTCTTTGTGTACTTCCTTACTTTCTGGCACATCTTGTATTTTCTTTGCTCCAGCCCTGGAAATCAGGCATTTCTTGGAGGATCCCTGATTCCTTTTAGTGGAGAATAATATTTAGAAACTAAGATCTCAATGCTTGGTATGGTTATTGCTACTAGTATTTCATTGCTTCAAGGCCTTCTCAGACAGAAGGTAGAACTAAAAAATAGATGCATGAATATTTGTATCCACACAAAGTCATCAGTTTCTATATCTATCTTTATATTTCAAAATCATGAGTTTATACCTCTAGTCTTAATATTTTTAAGTGATCAGGGTTCTCTGTTTCTGCTAAAATCTATCATGTGTACAACTTTGCAATAGGAGGACTTCTGTACCACTACCCTTAATGATTCAATCAAATAAAAAAACCAGGCTAAATTTGTGCCATAAATTTGTTTAATATAGTTTCTGCCAAAGAGTTTGTACCAACGTACACTCATTATGTAACGGCATCCATTCTTAGGTCTGACATAAGTTGTTTGAAACTCAGTTGCCCCTTTGGCCTAGTTAAAACATCCACTCCATGTGTGGTTGTTTGAGATATAGGCCAGTTGTTCCTCATCCCAATAACCACAAACCCAGCATTCCCAACAGTTTCTAACCTGGCTAATAGTCAACACCAGACTCATATAAATAAGTTTCCACCCTTTTTGTTGTTTTCTTTAAACTAGCTAATCCACAACCCCTGTTGTGGGGTTAGCCTAAGGGATAATGCCCATGGACCTTAATAAAGCCTAGTCCCACAGGTCTCCTCTCTCTTGCTCCCCACCCACTGGTTGAGCTCTCTGCCACCTACAGACTTTTTGCCAGCACCCCCATCAGCATTCCCAACCTGTCTGGGATCTGTAAGTAATAAATTCCTTCTGCTTCATGTATTTTCATTTCATCTCCTCATTGTGTCTCACCTGACCAACACACCCAAAGCTAACTTCCACCAGCCCCCCAATCCCTCCCCATTGGGGAGGAATTAATGCTAGCCTCCTCCTAGAGAGTGGCTATCTTAGCTTATGGCCATTTATGGCTACTCTTGACAGAGAGACCTCAGGACCAAATTAGAAAGAAAACATAAGCACAAAAATAATAACAACTTGAATTTATTTCTAGCAAAAGTTATGTTAACAGTAAAAACTATATTCAAGTTTTTTTAGCCAAAGATAAAGAAGTTCAAAAGGTTTGTTTTGTAAAATCAAAGGAGAATTTAAGACAACTTCTCGTGCATATAGATCTTTAATTTAACAATTTATTAAATAGTTTAAGAATCTGTCTATATGCCTATGCACAAATTATAGTTACTAATCACTGGGCATGACAAGCCTCTGATGAAATGGATATACGAGAGCTTTCAATTATAGCATCAGAGAACAGTCTTACCTACCCTTTTGAGTAGTATCAACATCAGTAATTTTACTGTGTGAGAACTGTTCCTCCAACCAGCAAAATCTTGCAAAACAAATTATTAGCTTCAGACAACTTTACTTCTGTAATAAACATCACTAAGATACTGTTCCTAATTGGCATCTGTAGCTGTATTTTCTAATTCTTTTAACATTCCTCTAAGATATATGGGTCTTACAAGTTTTTAACCTGCTTTATGTAAAGTTACCCTCCTGCAGGTATCTAAACAGAAGCTTTATCTACAGAATAGCAAGAGTTCAGTTGGCAATTGAGAGAAAGCAGTCAGAATCCACTTCCCAAGGTCCAGAGGCTTGGCATCTCATTGAAAGAATCAGAAGCTGCTTACAACATTTATTGTTGTTAATGCTAGTTGCACGTTTGGCCCAGCACTGCTCAGTTGCAAAACACAGATGTCATGGTGTCATCTGACATTACCTCTTCATCCATTTTGTTGTATTCATCCATTTTGTGTTGCTATAACAGAAATACCTGAGACTGGGTAATGTATAAAGAACAGAGGTTTATTCGACTTATGATTCTGGGACAGCTGCATCTGGCACAGGCCTCAGGCTGCTTCTGCTCATGGTGGCAGGCAGCCAGCAAGTACAAGTAGATCACATGGCGAGAGGAAGCAAGAGAGAGAGAAAGAGAGAGAGAGAGAGAGAGAGAGAGAGAGAGAGGAGGTGCCAGGGTCTATTAAACAACCAGCTCTCGCAGGAACTAATCGAGCAAGAACTTACTCATTACTCCCCACTCCCCCAGGGATAGCATTAATCCATTCATGAGGGATCTGCCCCCGTGACTCAATCAGTTTCCAACACTGCCGCATTGGGGATAGAATTTCCACATGAGTTTTGGAGTGGACAACACATCCAAACTCCATCAAATGTGTTCAGTGTGGCATTCCTGGCCCTCTGCAGTTTGGACGGAAACTTTTACAATCTAATCATCCACTTAGACCCTCGTGATCTTCTGTTTATGTTGTTCTCCTTGGCAAGAACTCTCCCATATTTAGAGGTAATACAGATGCCTAAGGAAATTGGCATATATTCAAAATAAATGATGTAAGATCATGGCTATCCACAAATCCACCTACTCACATCACCTCTTAAAAGGCAGTGCCATTTAAACTAAGAAAACAAATAAAATACTTGCATAAGCCACAATTTGCAACCCTGCATCTGTTCCTAATCTTTCAAAGCCTGGCTCAATTCCATGTTCTTCAGGAAATTGCCTAAGTAGCGAGCTCACAGGGATTTCTCTAGCCTCTCAACTCTTAAGCATTTGTAGCCCGTACCTGCCACTTGGTACTTAGTCATTAACAGATATTTGTTGAACATCTTCTCATCATAAAATATTTTGTGTAGAAAATTTAGAGTTCCCCCCTGAAATTTATGATCACATTAATCAATAAGATCTAACAGGGCAGGAACTACACTGTGTAATTCAATCTTTGGGATGAATGTTCAAAGTGATGTTTGGGAACCAAGCCACACAACTGTCATCAGTGCTGGATACATGCTCCCCAACTCTGCCATTGCTGCCTAACTATGAGGCCTGGCAGTCCACAGACTTTTCTTGTCCCATTGAAAATCTGATTCCACCCCATTTTACTTTCATTTTTATTTTTTTTGTCAAGGTATAACATATATACAGTAAAGCTCACGAATAATAAGTGTACAGCTCAGTGACTTTTTATATATATATGCCTACAACCAACATGTTCCGAACTGAACTTGTCATTCATCTCTTAATCCTGATTCTCCTCCTGTATTCTATTTGTCAGTTTGAGGGTTAAATATCTCTTGAATTTATCTTTTCTCCCACCATATTCCTAGTTAGATCAAGATATATTTCAGCAATGCAGAGGTCTCCCTGAGACCCTTCCTAGTCATTGCTCCTACCAGAGCTAACCACTATTCTGACTTATCACCATATGTTAGTTTGCCTCTTCTTGAACATCATATACATTGGATTATACAGAATGTTTTCATGTCTGGCTTTTTTTTTGCTCATCATTATGTCTGTGAGATTCATTAAGAGCATTGTGTGTGGCAATAGTTCGATTCTTTTTTTTACTGTTACGTAGTATACTACTATTCTTGTGCATGCCTTGTACTTATGAATTTATCTTAGGTATATACCTAGGAGTGGAGTTACTGTGCAATAGTCTAGGTGTATATTCAGCTTTAATAGAGACCTTCAAACAGTTTCCCAAAGAGGTTGTACCAGCATACACTCAGTGGGCATTGTGTTAGATGCTGTGGGATTGTGTTAGGGTTAATATGTTACAGTTTTCACAAAATTATGATTTCCCCAAGTTAGGATTTCTGCTTCTCAGTATGTGCTTATGTAAAGTAGCACTGATTTATGAAAGTGACCTCAGTTGTCAAGTGTCAGTGTGTCAGATGTTGAACTTGGAGGCCTTAAAACCATTTTTGTCTGAGTGCCCTGAGTCAAAATCAAAACATTATATTATCTTGCCTAAGCTTTTTGCGCTTTGCTTTTTGCCAAGACCCAGTCAGCTCCTCCCTTCTCTTCATTTCCTGCAAATAATTCTTCTGCCAATCATTGTTAAGTCTTTGACCTGACCTGGCCAAGGAGTAGAGAAAAGGAAGCACAGAAGCATTTGGGAGGAGAAAGGGGGAGTGTAAACATTGTAGGGAAACACTAAGGCAATAAAAGTGTGAATCAGGATAGAATATGAAATTCTGTAAAAGTAAAGTGTGGATGTATACAAGTAATTGTAGGTGAGTAGAGGAAGATGGATTTGGCTTGATATGAGACTTTTCACTAAACAATTATATACAAAACTATGAGCTATTGGACTTCTTACAAAATGGGTAAAAAAAAAAAAAAGTATTTGTATCTAAGTTTTAGTTCCATATCAGGTTTGATAAGAATTGAGATATTAAGAAGTTTGTGAAGAATAAGGGTGGACATTAAATCTTAATTCATTTAACAGATTTTTATACAGCACCTGCTATGTGCCAGCTACTGTTAGGAAATGTTTATTGTTGTTATTATCAAAGCTACTGAAATCAAATTTATCCTTTCAACTCCTCCTTTATTTTGAGCACCTCCTGTGTGCTGAATTGTGCTAGATACCATGGAGATTCATAGACATAAAGCATATAAAAGGTTCCTATTCTGTAGAAGCTTAATTTAGGAACAAGAAGCTTGAAATGTTAAATGTCTACAAAAGGCAATGTGTGCTTGTGGACCTGGAAGGTACAAACAATGTTATTAGAATGGAAAGAAAGTATCAGTCACTGTGGGATGAGATGATCTGGAAAGGCTTCCTGAAGGCATATTTCTTCCATATCTAAGGGATCCACCATGAATCTATTTTTCTATCCTTAAGCTTTACTCACACCTATACATGCTCATACTTGAAATATCTTCACCTGGATAACACAAAAGTACCTCAGACTAAACATGCTGAGAACTAAATTCTTTATTCTTCTTCCAAACCTAACTTTCCTCTTGTATTCTGTCAGTTCACTCTTTCTTGTAAATGTCTTCTGAATTTGTCTCTTCTCTATTCCCACCATCTCACCAAGTAGAACCATTTCAGTGAATGAGATGAGATGGGAAGAGAGACTGAACTAAGGCAGTGGCAATGGGGGAAAAGGAGCAAATACATTTAGGAAAGATATTAAGGAAATTAAAGTTCTGGGCTCAGTGTCTAAGTCAATGGGGGGTAGTGAGGGAAAGAGTCCAAATTGATGCTTGGAATTCTGATTTAGGAAATTGTCTAAATTGTTACCATAAGTGACAGAGAATTCAGAAGAAGCAACAGGTCTGAGGGGAATGTTCAATATGTGGATTTGAGTCTTCCAGGGACATGTCTGGCTAGAGCTGTAAACATAGGAGATTCTTGATAGTATTCAAATTTACTTTCTGAAAGGATTGCAACTAGTTACTAATGTTTATGTAATAGCACAGTCCACCGTTGTGTATTTATAAAAAGATGCTTCCGTTATTTACCAACTTTCATACTTCTAAAATTATCTCTTTTACTGGGATATCCACATATTCAAAAGATATTTTCTTTTTATATATATACAGTTTGTTCTCTTAAGACTGGTACCAGATAAATAAATTTTGGATTTTTAAAATTAAAAATTACAATTAATTACTGAAAATATGGGTGCTTTTCTGATGCTACTAAAGCTTCATTCATTTTCTAGGATGGAACTTCTATAGTTCTTCTATAGAAGAACTTCTGATGAGTTTCTGATGAGTTACTTGAGATAATCCCTAGTGAAATTTAAAATGTTTTTTAGGAAATTAAAGTATTTTCTATTTCTTTTATATCTCAATTAGTTAATCAAGTACTGGTTACAAAGATGAAAAGATAAGAAGATCTCTACCCTCAAGGAGCCCACAGTCAAAGTAGTTTCAACTATGTAATTTGATTTTCATAATGATTCTATAAGGAATAGGAATTTTGAGATATCATTGTTTCCATCTTAGATGTTCTGAAAGATTGAGACTTGCCCTGGGTTACACATCTGGGAGGAACCAGGAAGAAAACCCAGTCTTCTGTCTCCTACTTTAGCACACATTTCACTTGACATTGTTTACTTGACATTCACACATTTAAACACTACTATATTAAGATTTTACAAATTGACTTTTAAAATAAACTATATGCTAAAACAAAAGATAAAGATAAGTATGTAGCACTCTGGTATTAAATATTTCTCATTAGTTCCCCTGCTCTTTTCTCAGTTATCACACCTCACTAATAGCTGTACTTAGAGGATGTGCTTTTAAAAACTACACACTAAATTTCCTTTTTAAATCTTTCTACAAATCTTGCTATTGTTTGGCATGTTTTCATTTTTCTTTCAGACTTCTAGGCAGCATTGCAAGAACAATTTTTCAAGATTTTATTTGGCTGTCAAGAAACTTTAAACAGACTGATAGTTTATTAAGCAATACAAATAGATTCTATTATTCCCATAAAATTTTTTGTCGTTGTTTTTACTGATTTAATTTTAAAATTTTTCTAGTATGGAAAAATACCTTGGGATGTGCCTGAAATGCATTTAAATATTTGAGGTATCAACATGGCTCATATCTATTTACAAAAATTAAAGGTTTATATTAGGATTAAGAATACAGGCCATATTGCACTTGGCAGAGTATATTAACGCCCCTAAATTCAATCAGTCAAATCGTACACTGCAGAAGAGTTCAGGGTAAGAGAAAAGGTTGCTGTTGGAGTGTCCTTACTCTTGGCACCTTCAAAATGATAAACATGAAGATTGGTTCTGACCAGGAACCTGAGGTGTTAGAATTCTGCTATCTGAACAGTGACAAGTGGGGTCAGAAGAGTATTGAAAATAGGGAACAAAGAAAATTGTGTAGTTCCTCTACCTCCTAACTGTGAGGTTATCTTCCTTTCCACGTTCTAAATATTTTTACTGATCATCTAAGATACACACCATATCGAGGGGAAAAATGTTGTGGCAGGCCTACCTTCAGCAGCCCATCTGTTCCTTTGTCTGTGTGGTTTAGTTTCCTCTCTTCCCCTTTATCTTTTTCTATCCCTTTACTGACATAACAAGGACCTAGTTCATATCTGTGCATGCATGTTTATTTTTAATTATATATTTAATACAGTTTTAATTACCTTTTTATTTTTATTGATTCTTTAGCTACTGTTGTAGCAACTTTATTAAATATTACAATAATCATCTAAACTTGGATGCTGGTGTTTTAAGAAGCACTGTGAATAGATGTTGCTTTTAAAAAATAAGGATTAGGGCCGCCGAGGGTTCGGATCCCATGTGGTGACCGGCTCCCGCTCACTGGCTGAGCGCCGCGTGGGTGCGACACTGAGGGTTGCGATCCCATTGCCGGTCCCCGGTACAGGTGCGACACCGAGGGTTGCGATCCCGTTACCGGCCAGTAAAAAAGACAAAAAATAAAATAAAATAAAATAAAATAAAAATAAAAATAAGGATTAGGAGAAATATTTAATGGTGTTATTTTCTCCTTTAAGAAGGAAAGTTCTTGAGGGAGAATGTAAGTTGGCTTTTGAAAGTTTGTGGCCCTCAGTAGAGAATGCGCATCTTGCAAAACATAGTACCTTTAGTAATCCAAGAACTATTTGAATATATTGGGGATTGCTATGGTTTGAATGTTTGTCCCCTCCAAAGCTCATGTTAAAATATAATCTCCATTGTAACATTGTTAAGAAGGTAATCTGACTATGTTATGAGTATTTGAAAGGTGGGGCCTTTAAGAGGTGAATGGATTAATCTATTCATGGATTAATGGGTTAATGAATTAATGGCTTATCATGGAAGTAGACTCATGACTTTATAAGGAAAGAAAGGAACAAGTAAACATGCTCTTGCTCTCTTGCCATCTAATACCCTGTGCTGCCTCCAGTCCCCACCAGGAAGAAGACCTTCACCAGGTATACCCCCTTGACCTTTGACTTCCCAGACTCTAAAACTGTAAGAAATAAATTCTGTTTCTTTATAAATTACCCAGTTTCAGGTATTCTGTTATAAGCAATAGAAAACTGACTAATACAGGAACTAAAAATGGAAGCTTAAATATTAAAATAAAGAATACCTTTTTCAATTAAAAAGATACATATAGATGAATGGGGAGAGGGTACTGTTGTCTGTTGGATAGATTTTGTGGGGAATAAACAGAAGGGAGTAGGACTGGGAATTTGGCCATTTGGTAACTGGATTTACAGGTAACATGAGTTAAATGAGTCAGCAGGAGACAACACCAAAAAAGTCAGCTAAGGCAAGGCAATTACTAAAGTTTTCGTTAGGCAAGCAGGATCAGATTCTCAATGGTCAAGCAGTGAGATGAAAGCCAGACTAGGAAGTTAAAGAATGGAGTACTGGGGAGCCAAGCAATAAAGTTTTTTCATCCATGGGGTTAGTTTTGGTTTTGATTTTTTTTTTTAAAGCCATTTTTAATATATAAAACATATCTAGTACAAAATTTGAAAGGTGCCAAATAGTATACAATGAAAAGTAAATCAGCCTCTCACCCCATTCCACAATATGAATGGTTGCCTCCACAGAGGTAACCATTATTACCAGTCTTTTACATAGCCTTACAGAAAGTCTATGTACAAACAAGCAAGTAAAAGTATAATATACGCACTTGCTTTTTTCACATACATATACAATTTTTATATTCATTTTATTGTTTGCATAGTATTTCAATGCATGAATGGAGCATACTTTAATTAACTAGTTTCGTATTATGAGATATTTAGGTCATTTCCAATCTTCTGCTGTTACAGACAGTGATGAAGTAAATAACTTTATACATGTATTATTTCACACTGGAGTAATCATGTTAAAAGGACAAATTCCTAATAGTGAGATAGCTGCGTCAATGCATTTGCTCATTTTAAAAAATCTTTAATTGTGATAAAATATACTATCTTAACCATTTTCAAGTGTATAATTTAGTAATGTTAAGTATATTCACATTGTTGTGCAACCAATCTCCAGAACTTTTTCGTATGCAAAACGGAAACTCTGTATCCACTAAACTCCCCTATTCTGCCTCCCTGCAGCCCCCAGGAACCACCATTCTACTTGCTGTTTCTATGAATGTGACTACTCTAGATACCTTCTATAAGTGGAATCATATGGTATTTTTCTTTTTGTGACTGGCATATTTTACTCAGCATGATGTCATCAAGGTTCATCTATTTTGTAACATGTATCAGAATTTCCTTCCTTTTTAAGACTGAATAGTAATCCATTGTATGTTTATACCACTTTTGTTTATTCATTCATCTGTCCATGGACACTTGGGTTACTTCCACCTCTTGTCTACTGTGAATAATGCTACTATGAACATGGGTGTACAAATATTTCTTCAAGATCCTGCTTTTAATTTTTTTGGTATGAAGGTACTTCAAAAAGCTCATGGAAAGATTAGTATCATCTTTTAATTCTATTTTTCCACAGGTTTTTTGAATATACCTAGAAGTGGAATTGCTAGATCATGGGTATGCATATTTAAAAATGTTTTGATTGCCAAGTTGCTCTCCGTAAAGTTGTAAAAACTTACGTTCCCACCAACAATAAATGAGTTTCTCTTTACCGTGCTGACACCGTTGTGACATCTTTTTGGCATCTAACACTCTAGTAGAGAAAAGAATCTTATTTCATCATACTCTTTATATTTTTAAATGATTGGAACAGAGCTTCTTTTCATATGTTTAAGACTGTTTAAAAATATAGGGTATTAATAGAAAATTTGTGGTACAGGAAGGAGATGATTGCCATTGAAATGATTGTTGCTCACAGTTTCCAAGAGAGGGAGCACACCATGCCATGGGTTGGGAAGGGAGGTAGCACATGGGGAAGTACCTGGCTTGGTCAGAAGGCAGAGGGAGAGGGAGGAACTGTGGGCAACAGCCTTTATTATGGTTTCCAAGGTAAGGAAAAGGTAAGGCAGGGTAAGCAGGCTTAGGATTGGCTAGTTTGAATAATTTCAGTGGGCTCTGGGGCCTAGGACTGACTTGTTGTCTGGTACCTGGCACTGGGGTGATTAGAACAGGTGGGGGTGTAGACTCTGGGCTAGTTTGCATTTGAAAGTCTCCTCAGGACGAGATCTGGTGGTGGGGGAGGTTCGTGATGAGGGAGACAGGAAGCCAAAAGCAAGTTGACTCAGCCATATTCTATTACCAGGTTGTCCACAACAAGGCATATCTGGTATATGCATGTAGGGCGAATGTTAAAGCATCAACTTTGTGGGAACTAGAAACATGGTTAATACAAAGGCCCATCTTTTTTGTAAATTCTGTTCACATTCTTCTTTCCATTTTTCTAATTGGGTAGTTTGTTTTTTTCTTATAGACTCATAGGCATTCTCTATACATTTAGTAAGTAGACCTTTGTGTATAATATGGATTGCAAAAATATTTTTCTCAGTTTATTGAATTTCTTTTGAGTTTGCTTATGGTATTTTTTTCCCCCATGCAAAAATTAATTTTTTTATGCACGTGAATTTATTGATCTTTTGCTGCTTCAGGATTTTGTCATACTTAAAAAGACCTTTGTTATCATAAACTTGTTTCCTGTGTTTTCTCTTAGTACCTTGATGGTTTGAGTCATCATATGATAGCCTTTGTTCCATCTGGTATATATGTTGGGTTTAGGGGAAACAGAAAGAAGTTACCAGCAACAAGCTTAGAACCTAATGCCACGTCCATTATCTTCTGAGGTAAAAGTTCTTTAATATTATCAGCCCATATATACCCTGATGAAGGCAAACAGGTACACCTAGGTGGCATCAGAAATATGAAACAAGGTAGCACAAGAATTACCTGACATTAAATAGATTAAGAAGATAGGAATTTTAGGGCCGGCCCATGGCTCACTTGGGAGAGTGTGGTGCTGACAATACCAAGTCAAGGGTTAAGATCCCCTTACTGGTCATCTATTTAAAAAAAAAAAAGAAGAAAGGAATTTTGCTATCTGTAAAGCCTACAACTAAGAATGGGACAGGCTCAAAAAGTCTTAAATCCTAAGGATTTGAAAAGAAAAATCTCTGATCATTGGAGGGTAGGGGAGTGGTTCAATAAAAATGGGTCTTATTTCTAGTTCTGCATGTATTAGCTCTGCATGTATTAGCTGTGCAACTTTCAGCAAGTTCTCTGAGCCTCACTTTACACTAATAATACATTTTTCAGCTCATAATCTTTCAGGGGTACCTTCCTGCCTGCCTTGGTGGTTTCACCTTTTTCAATTGTTTTTATCACTTTTTTCCAGTAGAAATCTTACACAAAAGTGAGATATATATATATATATGCGTGTGTCTATATAGATGTATATGTAACAGATTTGGATGTGGTGAATGTAGAGGTGAAGGATCAAAATGATGGTCTCCTATTCTTTCCCCTTCACCCCTGCCATCACCCCCGTCCCCACCTCCCCAGCCTTCCAAGGCAGCACTGGGGAAACCTCTGCTCTGTACAGATCATTTGTGAACTGAGTGAAACAGCCTCTCACTCCCACCTTAAGACTCATATCAGCAAGTCTAAGGGAAACACAGAAAACCTTGAAGGTGGTACGCTGTACTGAAGTCTCCTTCAGGAAATGGAGAAGCAAGTTTCACAGCCCAGCAAGCCACAAAACTTCTTAAAATTCCTTATCACAGCAGTTGCTTCTCCCACATCCCTTGTATTGCCTCTTTAAAAACTCCTCTAGAAACTCGTCTTCTCACCCTCAAGCTGGGTTTTTCCTCTCTTTATCTCCACCCATCTTTTCTTTGATATCTTTGGCCATTTCATTATTTGGTAAAGCAGTCTTCAGAGTTCCTTCAGTTTTCCTTCTCACCCAATATCCCAACATCACCTCACAGGCCCAGGCACACAACTGACCCATCAATAGGTGGCGGCGGAGACTGCAGATACTTAGAATTTTTCCTTACCTTATCATAAGGATGAAGTGTCACCTCCTTGACCTTACAGTCATATCTTTTTACAGTCTGATCCACTTTTCTCCTAACCTTCACCGTCCCCTGCCATGTAGCCCATGCTCCAGCCAAATTAGATGTAGTGTTTTCCTAACTAGGCCCTGATTTTCGACCCTGCTGAGGCCTGTGGTCATCTCGTACCCAGACCAGGAGTTCTCTCCTCTCGATTTCTGTGCTTCAGAAGTTCACCTGTCTTTCAAGGACAACTCAGATGCCATCTTTTTTCATGAAGCATCTCACTTCCAGACAAAATGTGATCACCTCTGCTTCTGTAACCTCTCCGCATAGTGTTTATACTTACCTCATGTCACTTATTATTTTCTTTCCTGTTTTTAAAGCTAATCTACAGTAGCTTTAGGGACTTTAAGAGTAGGAGGCATATGATATTCTTCTTGATGTTCCTTACAAACTCAGTTAGCTCACTGTCTTGCATATAGCCACGGCAAGATTTTCAAAAGACTGAATATATGCAATAATTAGTAAAACCCTCCACTAAGATAATCACACTACTGAGTCACTATTTTAAAAAGCAAACCTAAAAAAGAGAAATTTCTTCTGAGTTTGTAAATGCATTTTCCACATCAAGTCAACCTAAGTTCTCAGTGATTTAAATGTTTGCTGTTAGCACCATCATACATCTACTTGTTATTTTGTACCTGCTAAGCCCCCAAAGGGATATGCAGTAGGGAGGCAATAATTTTCAAATTAAAAAAAAAAAATTCCTGTAAGCAAAATTAAAGATAGAGTCCTAAGGTATAGAAAAAAAGCAGAACTATTCCAGTTGAAAAGATTTCACATATCATACATTCCCCTGGCTTCTTACCCAACCCTGCTTCCTTTGGCATCCCTGAAATCTCTCTGAAGAACTTTAGGGTCACTGGGGACACAGCAGGAAAACTTCTATTCTAGCAATTCAACATGTTAAATACCCTGTATTCATCATAAAAGTATCAGTCTTTCCTGTCCAATTGCCATGATTACTCATGGTATGAGAGCCTCTCTAGATTTCTAATAGTTGGCTTGATCAGGTTAAAAAAATTTACTCAATGTAGGATAAAAATAAAAAAGTCACCATAACCAGCCCCATTTATTTGTAAATGATACTCATATTTTAAAAGAATTATTTTATCTAACAAGTGAAAATAAGAACTTTGGCATTTACATGAGACGTCTTTCGACTTCCAAAGAACTTTCAAAGTTATTTGTACTTCAGCAGAATGTGTTCATCACTGAATTCTGCCATGTAACCATGGGAGTAAAATAGTGTTTAGATAGCATACAAACTTGTTTGTCTTCTCTGTCAGAGTTGTTATAAATTTTTACTTAGCTGCATGAAGAAAATAATTTTTAACCACTAGGTGAAGTAGGGACATTAACACACTTAAAAATACATTAATTTTTGAAATATTTCCCATCAACAAAATATTATATAGTTATTTTGATAAGATACAAAAGAGATGTTTCACCTTAAATTGAGGTATAATTAGAATCATTTTCCAATTTCTAGACTCATACAGAAAGTTAGGAAGAGTGATACCGAGGTTTACTATATACGTACTTTACCGATGGAAAATTGGCTCATTTCATAAGAAATACACAAAGAATGTCAGAAAAGCCAAAACAGGATAATGGTCCACAAATGATAAAACAGTTTTTGGATAACAGAGGGTTTTGTTTTGTTTGTTTTTCAGAGAAGGCTTTCAGTGAGTGTAAAGCATTGCCTTCTTATTGCAGCATTATCAGAACACTGTAGCAGTGTTATCACAGCAAATAGAGATAACACTGGAAATGCTCCTAAGAAAGTATCCAGCACATAGTTGGAACTCAGCAAGTGACAGCTGCTTATCTTCGTTAGTATGCAGAAGCAAAAATCTCCAAACAAAAACTAAAACAGATTATTTAGATTCACTGAAAAATTTACTGAAATATATTACATTACTGAATGGGAAATAAATCTAAGCAAATAATTTTGTGGACCCTTCTTTGATAAACTTTTCCAACATGAGCACAAATTGCTTGCCTTTTGTAGAAAATGAGAAAGTTCTATTTTCTGGCAAGTTATTTTATATAACATGGCTTAAAATAAAGTAGCTACTGGCCCATGGTGATTTTTGTTGTAACTACTATTTTTGTTTTTATTACGTATAAGAGCTGCATATCTATTTTATTCTGATGGGCAGGTTTCTTTGTGTATTACAGCATATGTGTTACAAATAACATGTTTAAGCATGTATGTGTATCATATGCACGGGTGCCTGTGTGTATATATGTGGAATGTGTGTATGTGTACATGTATGCGTATGTGTGTATCCATCCACAAGGGAAACCTACCCATATTCAGAGAGCCACATTCATTTGCAACTGCAACTGGACCTAATATTTAGGTAAAATTGTCAGTCAGCCTCTCCAGTGTTAACACTTTGAAAGTTATTAGATACAGAAGATTTAGATTACCTCTAACTTGAATAACTTTTAGAAAATATTTGTGAAAGAAACAAGTTTTAAGACTGTCTCTAAAATAAAGAGAAAGGGAATAAAACCAGTCTCTGCTTAGCTAAAGGTTTATAATCATAGGAAACAAGTAACCTAATTATTTTATCTGACCATAAGTGATTCCTCAAACTTGGGCAGTATGCTGTTAAACGAGTTTTTTGGTCTGTGCCTAGTTTATTTTCTTTTGCTATATGCATATGTGTGCACACATGCACACTCATGCACACACACGCACACTCATGCACACACACACACACATACACACTGTATCCTGTATTATGAAACCCCAACCTCAAAAGGTGGTATCTCCCAGAAGATGTAATAACTGAGGCTTCAGTAGGTCTGTTTTAGTTCATTTTCTGTTGCTGATAATAGAATACCTTAAGCTGTGTAATTAATAGAGAAATGAAATCTGTTTCTTACATTTTCAGAGGCTGGGAAGTCCGCAGTCCAGGGGGCACATTTGGTGAGGTCCTTCTTCTGAGCAGTGACTCTCTAGAGTCCTCTGGTTACCAGGGTTTCACATGGTGAGAATGGCAAGAGCAAGAGAGCTAATCTTCTCACTTGCTCTCCTTATAAAGCCATCAGATCCATGCCCATGACAACCCATTAATGAGGGCACAGTCCTTGAGATCCAATCACCTCTTAAAGGACCCACCTTCTACCACTGTATTGGGGGTTCCAACATGAATTTGGGGGGACATTCAAACCACAGCAAGGTAACTGCCTCCTCCTTTCACTGTGAAGTGGCTTCCTAATGACGCCAGAGGAGAGGGTCTGGGGAGGCCCAATAGCTGGCCTCAACCTACCCTGTCCTCTTACCAGGTTCTTGACTCCACCACAGGAAAGAATTCAAGAGGAGAGTCACAGTAGAAGATGAAAACAGGTTTAATGTGACAGATAAGAAAAACAGACTTCACAGAAAAAGTGCAACTTAGCTCCAGAGACTGAGCAGGACCCACACCAAGTTTAATACAAAAGAAAGAAATGCACAAAGTTTAGTACAGAATACAGGCTGGCCCAAGAGAGTGAGCAACTGCTTGCTGAAAATAAGTTTGATACAAAAAGAAAGCATACACACCTCAGCCAGTGAAGTGTGGTTTGGCCCCAGGAAAGTGAATAACAACCCCATCTTCTGCTGAGATTCAACTTTTATAGCTTTGCTATCTAATACATATTCATGATATCTAATGAATATTCAAGTAAGGGGGTGGTTCCCAGTTATGTAACATAGTCTAGCACATGCTCAGTTGGTCTCTTTTTAGGGCATGTTCATTGGTCAAATTTTATCACATGCACCAAGCATATTCAAGAATATTCTGTGCTCTTTACCAACTCTAGTAGAAGATAATTCAAAGGATAAACTCCACTTTACTGAGCATGCTCAGCCATTAGGTTTACATAACCCCTTTCTACTGAGCATACCCAGCCACTGAATTTGCATAAATCAGTTCCCTGAGGTCTCAATTTCCCTGTGTTGGTTCCAAAAATAGGTCCAACAAGCAACAGTAACTCTCCTCTAGGGGAGGGCCTAGAAGAGGGGCCTAAGACCCTGGGGAGTGGCTTGAAACCCAGAAGTGTGTCCTGAAACTGGGACCCATGGAAACTGAGCATCTCCTATCTCACTAAGTCAAAAGCAGTATTTTGTAGAATACCATTGTGGAATACCATAATGGCTTCTAAAACATCCAATAACTCAATGAAACAGTGTTGCTGGCAGAAGCAAGGAAAAGCAAATCCAAATCTAAAATAATCTAGAATAAGTATCTGTTCTAGTGGGAATAATTCTCTGCCCTTTCCATAAAGAAACATCCTTGGGACCTCTCAAATGACATAGTTACAGGGTGGGTGGGTAGGTGGGATGAGAGATTGGTCCTCCTCTCCAACCTCTGCAAGGTCAGCTTGTTTCATCTTTTGTAAAAGTCTCCACGTACACATATTTTCTAGGCTATCTAATGCCATGGATTTATTACCAACTATATTCTAGCAACTCTTTCTGAATCCTAGATGTCTTCCCTGATCTTCAGACTAATATCCAAATGCCTATATCCACTTACATGTCTTATTGGTATTTTGACTTAAAATGTTCAAAACTTCTAATACCAGCCTCCCACCCTACCCCACCCCACTCCCCACACATTTTCCAGACAGGATTCCCTGCAGGCTTCCCCATTTCAGTTAACAGCAGCACCATCCTACAAAATTGCTTAGGCTAAAATCTTGTGGTTTTCCGTAACACCGTAATTTTTTTTACTATCTGCCACTGACTTTTGATCAGCAAATTTTGACAGCTCTGCCATCCAAATAGTTGCACTTCACTGCAACCACCATAGTGAATGCTTTCATTATATCTCCCCGAGATTATTACAAACACCATCAAGCTGGTGTCCTTCTTTCAATCCTTGTCTCCCTGCAGTCTATTCTCCCCTCAGTAACAAGAGTGATACTTTTAAAACTAGATGAGATTGTTTCTCTCCTCTGGCTTGAAACCCTCATGGCTCCTACTACTTTTACTCTGGTAAAAGGCAAGATCTATCGCTTAACAAAGCCTAGATGATCTGGCACACATCCCCTTCACTTGTCCATCTCCACCACCCCGCAACAGCTCTCTCTGATATCTTCTACACCCCGCCACCCCAGACTCTCTGCTTTTTGCACATGGGCCTTTTTGTTGGCCCTCAGACATGCCAACTGCATTCATACTTGATGCTCTCTCTGCTTGGAACATGCTTCTCCCAGATTTCTGCCTGGCTTGCTCTCTCATTTCTTTAGGTCTCTGTTCAAATTTCATGGTATTTATCATATATTTATTTATTTGTCTCCTCTGATAAAATGTAAACTCCACGAGTGTAAGATTTTTGTTTGTGTTGGTCACTGATATCTCCAGCCTCTTAGAAGACTGTTTGGCACATGGTATACATTCAATACATATTTGTTGAATGAATTAAGGCTAAGTCTACCCCAGCATTTCTATCTCCGTAAGTCTTTGAGTTCTAAGACATTTCTGGTTTTTCAACTTCAGTTAGCATGAGCTCCTATTGAATCTAGATTTGTATTAACTAAGTAAGCAAACTATTAGAAGCAAACACATCTGCTCTGGCTAGCCTGTTGAATCCATAATTTGATACATATACCTATATCAATAAATTCAGTCACATCTAAAGTTCTGTTTCTTCTTTCTTAGCCAAACAGCCTCAAAATCTATTTCCACGTGTCTTTTCCAGCCTTCTGCTGATATAAATTAGCAAACTTGTACAAAGACTTCTCCTCTGATTGATTTTATAATTGACACCAGGGTATGCCCTGATTACAGATCTGAAGACACTGACAAGTGGGATGAAGGAGTCTAAAGGAGAACTGAGAGCATCCCCTCAAGAAAAGAAAGCAACAGTGTCTTCCAGCAAGAGAAGAGCCACATCAAATGTTGGGGGCAGGATCACTTCAAAGAGCAAGGGAGGCTCAGTCACATTTGGGGGGGTTTAAGATACTCTGAGTTCTCCAAATATGTCCATTTTCCGTCATTTCTAGCTTTTTCCCATCAATTAACAAGAGAGACCCAGCAAGGCTATGATCCAGGAGATGTTTGGCAATGCACAGAATGAAATTAGAGTTCGAATCTAGCCATCTTAGCTTGTTGCCTCTGAGGAGAAGGAGGAAATCGGAACTGAAGGTGATTTTCAAAGGGGTCTTTAATATGTAGTTTTAAAAAAATTAAAGGATTCATGGATTTTATATGATTAAAATTAATTTCAAAATTACAATATAGTATGTAGTATGAAAAATACTTCTTTTTCTTTAGGAACTCAGCCAGGTGGAACAATCACTGTTCATCCCAGTACAGTCATACGCCTCTCTGTGGAACATATCCAGAGGCATGTTCCCAGGACCCCTTCTAAAAGTTTGCCACTGTTATGCACCCAGTCCTATAGTTTATCTGATTCTGCCGTGCCATATTCTCCCCTGGCTTTAATCATTTCTCAGCTGTGTTCACAATCTCTCAAGTCATCAGCTTTGACAATACTCACTCTTTTCCAGTTGTAACTCTGGCTTCTTTTGACTATACTTCTTCCTCTATGGCAATATATTATTAACCACTTTGAGTAACAGCACTCCTGTCTCAAATCTCCTTCACTCCTATTAAAACAGATTGACTTCAGGATAGAACTTAGACAATTATTGAATAATATAATGTATAATAAGGAATAGGATAAAAGAGGAGAGGTGCTAACCTCCACCTAAGACCATCAGGGAAGACTACCCAGAAGAGATAACTATTTAGGAGGACGCTGATGATGATTTAAAAAATAAATAAATAAATAAAAGTATGTTCTAGGTGCTTTACATAAGTTATCTCCTTTAATCTTCTCAATAAACTCTTTCAGGAAGATTCTCTTATTATCCTTATTTTGTAATTGAAGGAACCAAAGAACATTAAGAGATTAAGTGACTTATCCATGATTACACAGCTTGCAAATGGTAGAGCTGAAATTCAAACCTAGGTATTCTAGCTCCTGAGTCCCTGCTCCTAAGCATGGATGATAAGACAAAACCTGGTGGGGGTTGGGGATGGCATTCTAGGGAACAGTATATGCAAAATAATGAAAATATGAGAGAACGTGGTTTGCTGCAATACGGCAAGGCATTCCATATGTCAGGAGTGTGAGTAGTAGCAGAAAAAATGGTGAAAAGGTAGGCAGAAATCAGTTCATGAAGGGGCTTATTTGCCAGATTTTATCTTATAGGAAATGAGGAGTTGTTGAAAGTTTTAAGCAGGACAGTAACATGATTAGAACTGTATTTTTGAATAATCCCTCTGGCAGTGATATGGAAGATGGACTGGAAGAGATTGAAACTGGAGGTATAGGCTACTTATTAGGAAGTGTTTGCATTATCCTAAGGGGATGATGAGGGCTGAGCCAGAGCATCAACAGCAATGATGGAAAAAGAGGAGATGGAGTTGAATGCCTCAAAATGAAACTGAAACTTTTCTATTTCAAATGTGTCTATTTCAAAAGTAGTTTAGACGGAAATAAGATAATGGTGTTCCTCTATTTGCCTCTGTCTTCCTGATAACAAACAGCACTCACTGAAGTCTTCAAAGAGTCAAGGACATTGTCTAGATTAGGTAAACATTATACAACTTTTCAGATGAGTAAGTATGTAAATATTATTTTACAAACAAGAATATTTAATTTTTACACATTGAAGAATAAATAGATGTGATGATTAAATCTTGTATTTTACAAAGTTTTAGAAAGACAGGAAACATAAACCTAATTATACATAAAAGAAAAGAATTTTAAACATGAGCTTGTTGTGGAATTACCCATCATTTTTACCTCGAAAACATTTTCTTGTGTAGCTATTCAAAAATAAGGACCAGCAAATTTTGTTGCTTGGATACTTCTTATGCTTTATATATTTAAGCTCTTTATTTATTGGATGGATGTGTCATTAGTTCATTTGG
Source organism: Galeopterus variegatus (assembly GCF_000696425.1). Classification (NCBI taxonomy): domain Eukaryota; kingdom Metazoa; phylum Chordata; class Mammalia; order Dermoptera; family Cynocephalidae; genus Galeopterus; species Galeopterus variegatus. The sequence continues at coordinate 1,166,381 of NW_007726178.1, read as the reverse complement.
AGCATTACTGCTTATCAGTATAATTTGATTTTTTTTCCTCAATGATTAGATGAATCAGCTCCACCTAGAATTTCTAAAGACCCAGTTTTAGTCAATATTTTCAAAGAATGACAATACTCAGAAATAAAGTCTTAAAATTAAGATAATATTAGCCATCGAAATGGAACCAAGATACAAATCTAAATAATGTATTTGTAAATAGTCAACCCACATTTACAAACATTAGCATATACATTTAGTGAAGTTATGTTAAGCCAAAAAGACTCTCAGATATATTTTATATCCATCAACATGTTAATGATTATCAAAGTCTGGAATATATTTTATGAGTGACATTAAATGATTCCAAAAAGGAATTTCTATGTTATGCAATTTATTAGGTAAGTGCTATAAAAGTATAATGAAAAATAAAATTCTGATCCATTGAAATAAGGTGGAAAAATTGAAAAACAAGCTTTTGAGTGTTTACATGCATTAATGAATTATCTGCCAAATTCTCCTGAAATGATACCTAGTTCCATTAAATTAGTGGGCAGTCTCTATATGAGCATATATTTTTCTTTAGAACTGCATTTTGTGATAAGTCCATTTTTGATCACAGAAACTTACTTAAACTTATACATATGTTAATAATTACATATAGTAAAGGAAAAAGCCCTTATCTGAAGCAAGTACATTATAAAATATTAGTCTTCTTAGTCATTTTTAAAAAGCAAAAAGGACAAATAAAATTAATTATATCATTTACATTTGGTATTCTGCCAAGTAGATACACAGCCTTTAAAAATCTACAATAGTTTACATTTTGGTCATCATTTAATTCTATTTGCATTTCTCTTGCTTTAACATTTTAATAGTACTTATAATAACTTAATTTTCATTATGTTTACCTGAAGACTTTGTGTTATATATTTTTAAAAGAACATCTTGCCTCTTTTTGATTAAAATTTTCTATGAGGGCTTAATATTTGAAAAATTAACTTGTTACCTGAAGTAATTATCCTCCTCAATCATTTTCAAATAATGGTTAAAGATGCATCTTTGTGAATATATTTTGAAAACTTGCTTAGGGTATTAGAAACAGACATTAGAAATTTAAGATTCAATTTATTACTATGTCTCACATACAGTACAGTGAATTACTTCAAATTTTACTCTAGGGCAGAATACTGCTTTTCCCTCTGAAATGATCCCTTTTTACAGTGATGAAATTAAACATTATTTTTTATAATCCTTTAATATGATACTTGGCATTCCAGAATTAATTAATGAGTTTTATAAGTTCCAGATACTTTTGTTTGGTTAAAAAAAGTAAACACCTATCTCTGAAGTTCTGATAGTAAAATAAGCAATCCATCAGTTAGGGTTAAAATATGTAATATTTGAACTACTGTTCTATATATTTCTAAATTCATATGTTTTTAATAAAATAAACTTATGTATTTGTCCTAGAAAACTTAGCTTTTATGAAGTGAATCACCTAATGATATTATTGCTTTGGATATAAAATTGGTCTGCAGAGTATTATAGCCTATAAATATATGTTTCATTCCTCACTCACATTTACCCCCAAAAAGAAAGCCTACCAGTAGTCTGGCACAGTAGTGAGCAATCTTAAATTTAAACCTATTGTGCATACAGAGCAAAGGAATATAATTTTTATGTTAAAGCAGTTTTCACAATCAAACATTTAACAAGTTTCAAACTGCAAATGAATTACCTTTAAACCATGGTCTTTACAGTTACATTATTTTCTGAATGCTTTCAGGGGTAACATTATGCAGGTACATTTTAAAATATTTTAAATGACAAATATTTTACATTTCATGACTATTACATAAATAGGTGTAATAATATATATTTTCCTTTAGTCCAGGAACTAAAATACTATAGAGTCTTCCTGACCCAAAATAAATGCCATATATTGAGTCCTCCTGACCCAAAGTAAATGCCATAAGTCAGAATAAATATTATGATATTTTGAGACTAATACCCAAATAATTGTTTGAAAACTGCCTGAAAAAAGTGATATACCTTCAGATGTGCATAAGTCACAGCCAAAATACAGATTACTTGCAGAATCTAGCCTGCTGAATAAACAATTATTTTTAATTATAGCAAGTAATACAAGTAATAGGAAACTTTTCAATTAGTAGAAATTAAAATAGTTATAAATCTAATGTGTATTTCTCAGTATTCCCAAGTGCTTGCAAGCATTCATTGGATAACAGCATAACAGCAACAAAGGACTCTTTTAAAAATGCATATTTTTCAGCTTTATTTCAAATGCTGTGTGGCATTAAGAGACTACTATTCAGAGATAATTTTTAGCCATGTGTAAAAGGAATAGAAAACAAGGCATATTTCAGTTTCAGAGTGCTGAAGGAATTAATTGATGCTACTAGATAATGAATACCTGGAGGAATGAGAACTAGCAATTTATGGCTTAAAGTGCTTGGGTCTAATCATCATTTTGGCTTCTTTGAAGGAGGATTTGTAGCTACCAGGTTGTGCCTCACTCATACCAGGCCAGGTGCCCCAGAAAATTCCATCATGGACACCTTTGTATTTTTGGTGATAATATTTGCCATTTAAGTTTGCAGAGAGACATGCATCAAACCACCAGCCTGAACTGTAGTAGAGCCCACAGTTCCCAGAGGGATATCGATCATTGTCTCTATCTGGGGTGGTGAAAAACTTCATATCGTGGTTGTAATATTTACTGAAACGTAAAGCATCTCCAGCTGTGCCATTATAGTTACCAACATGTAAACGGTATCTGAGAAGCTCATTAGCCACGTAAAACTGATCATACAAGGCATATAGTTTGATACCATTAAAGTCTTCCAGATCTATCCTCAGAATCATTTCCTTACTCTTGGTCAGAAGATGAATTTTATCATTGCCCAGCCAAAATTCTCTTCGGAGGTTTCCAAAGCCTGCTTTGTAGTCTTGCCATGTTCTGGTGAAGTTGGTGCTTCCATCAAGACGTGCCTGCAGCACTGTCCAGCCTCCCCCCATGGTCTCCATGTCACAGTAAACTTCAAAGCTACTATTTTTGGGATCAGGTGTGACTCTGTAGGTCTCACTGCTTCTTTTGCCTATTGCGTAGTAGTCAGAACAATCTTTATATATTAGATGTTGAACTGAAAGAATAAGAAAAGGAAGGCATTAGATTTTGTTAATAAATGCTATACATCTGAAGAATTTTTGTATATATTCAGAAGCAGTCTGATAATTTGGTCAATGGCAATAATGAAACCTTGTTCTGCTGAACTTACTCAATCCTATTTGGCAAATGCTAGTTAAGGCCTCAGAACAAGAACCCAGTGTTATAAAGTAGACAAGGCTCTCTAATATACTCTTGGTTGATAATAAGAGTGACAACATCAACAACAAACAACAGTAAGAAAAGAATAAAAAATAAATACAAATAATAGTTTTTGTAATTTAGTAATATTTAGTGAGGGCTACCTATATGTTCTAGGCACTCTGCCAAACACTGAATAACATTTTCACACTTAATCTGCACATCAATCTTATGATGTTGGTGTTATTGCCAGTCTGCTGGTGGGGATATTGAGGCTCAAAGTGAATCAGTGGCTTGCCCAAGTGTATACAAGCATTAAATGGCAGAGCCAGGACACAAACTCAGATCTAGTTGGCAGCAAAGCTTTTTCTCATAACCATTGCATTCCTCAGTCCTAAAATTCAGATGATTCCAACTCGCCTATAACTGCTTTCCATGCAGACAGAGGAAACACAGGTGTCTATTTTTTTTAACCTAAAGGGGCTGATAGCCTCCACTGTCAAAGTTTTATAGGATATGTTCCAAATGATCTATTAAAATCCTAATCTTCACCATTGATCATAAATTCACATTTATTTTACTTTACAACCATGTAAAGAAGTGCAAGTGAAAAAGAAGTCTTTTTCAACAATATGCTAATATTCTTATTTTCAATTTATTATCCAAGAAAGTATTTAGCCATTATTTCACATGTTTGATTTCTAGAAAGAAGTGAGAGGTGATAAGTGTGATAATTGATCAACTTTTCTGCAGGAATCAAAGACAGATATTTGCTCCCAGATAAGTTTTATAAAAATTTGTAACAGATAAGGTAGGTTTCATATAAGATACTCTAAGACATAAAAATCTATTCGGACGTATTTAGAACTCAGAATATTAAGATACTGTCCCAATACTTTTAGGAGAAAAATAAGTGATAAAATCTTGTTCATATTGTTACAAGTTGCCACGTGGCATCAAATCTAATGTGTACCTGAGACATGAACCTCTGACTTGCAATGCGCAGGGTACATTCAGATACAGGCTGCCAGGGGTATTAGCAACAGTGGTGCTTGAAACAATGGTCCAACTTCATTGGCAGATTCCCTGGCGTTGAAGCATGCCTGAGGTACTTATTCCAAATGAAAGTGATCTCTACCATGTCCCTTAGCAACTCATGCTAAGTAAAGTTACTAATTGTGAAGAAGGCTTTCCAGAGTATAACAAGACCATCAGCAGCAGTGGTCGCAGAACTCAGGTGGAAAGCCAGGGTCTGGGGGAACCAATGCCACTCTTAGTTCACGGGCAAAATAGGCAGTTGGGTCTGTGGTCTTTTACATATGTTTATTAAAGTTAATTCAAGTAATTTGGATGGTGAGGGTGGGTTCTATTTTTATATGCTTGAATTCTAGTATAAGGCAAAAGAAAGAAAGAATGTATTCCTTCTCTTAGTAGCATTCCAAAACTCTCCCCTTAAAACATTTTTGTGTCACTAGGTTTCAAAACAAAAAGTTTTGTACACAGATGAAGCTGCTTTTACTCTATCTATAAAAGCTCCCATTTTCATTTGGGATGATGAACTGAAGATTACTTGCTAAAATCTTTCAAAGACCTCTTATTGCCACATGAGAAGTGGCAGTCAGCTGACAAGAAAAACTGATTTTCAATGAATAAAACACAATTGCAAACATTGCTTTATCTCTATTGTTTTCAAACACTTCAGTGAAGAGATAAGTTAAATGCACTAAAACATTAAGAAATCCTCTCTACCTCTGCTTGTATATAGGTCTGGCATTAGCAAATTAGATCTTGAAATTAAAAATGCTTTCTAATGGATACAGAACTAATTATGATTTCTGTAATTAGGTCATATGTCATTCCTGTGGCCACACAGAAGATTTGTTTGAGAAGATACTTGAGAATATTTTTGTTTTTCCTGCACTACCTTAATGAATAAAAGGCTTATTTATTTAACCTATTGTCTATTTAACTTACTTGCTCAGACTAATGTTTATGGATACTGTCCAGCTTTATAACATTCATAAACAAATGATAAGAAAACATTATGCATACCTGGACGTGACTGTATTTGTTCTTCGCTGGGACACTTTGAACATTTGCCATCCAAACTATTGACAACAAATGTTAGATTTGCCACTTTGCTGTCAACATAATTTTCTATGTTGTTCATATTTACAAGTTTCAGCTTCTCCAGGCGACCGTGAAGTCCGTCGATCTCCTCTTTCGCATTCTTTAGATCAGAGGACAGCTTGTTAACCTCGCTTTCCAATTCTCTAACTCTGTTGTCACCAGCCTCCCCCAGGGCTCCCGTGCCTGGGTCTCGGTTGTCGTCAGCCTGCAGTTTGCAGTCTTGGCAAGATTTCTTTAGGCTACTTACAATCTCCTTGAGGTTCTGGACTTCTTTAAACATCTCCTCGATCCTGCCGAACTCTTTCGGGAGCTGAATAGTCAGCGGGGGCAGGTTCACCTGGTAGGGGCACTCTCCTCTCCCCTCACATTTCCCTCTGCTTTCTAGCCTCACCGGGCAGGCGTCCTTTGCTGTTTCATCTTTAATTTCCTCTGTTTCATTGTTTGCTACTACCAAAAAACCATAGGCAGCAAAGAGAGCTGAGCCCAGCCAGTACCAGTTAGCTGCGGGCTTCATCTTCGCGCTGGTGCTCTCTCCCCAGCCGAGAAGTGTGCGGGGCTGGAGCTGCTTTAATAGCGGCGGCTGCCTGAGTCAGGCTTTCTGTGTTCCCAGAAAAGGGCGGGAGTGTTTGCATCACAAGTTTTAGAAATGCACAGGAAGAGCAGATCGTTCTCATCAAATGCAGGTTGCCAAAAGCTGCAATTTGTTCTCAATCGAAATAATAAGCATCGCAATTATTGTAGTCAGATGCACACATCCAACAGAATTCATGTTCATGATTTATATTATAAAGCACAAGAAAAGTCCTGCATTTCAAAAACAATTTGTTATACTTATACTTGAAGTAAATCATCTAATTGTACCTGACTACACTGGGGAAAAAATAGTTTTTAAAGATAAAAATTAATATGCTGGTTATTCAAACTGTCTGGAGAACAGAAATGTCACTAAAATGGAAATGGTCCTTTTTCCTTCTTAGAATGGGGCATTGAGGATACCATTTTCTTCATGTTAAATTTTCAGGTGAAATCTTAAACACTTTTATAAGTTTCTAAATATAACAAAGTGTGGCTTTCTAGCTCTTGCAAGGAAGATTTATTTCATCTATTTGAAAAAAGAGAAAGAAAACTGGTGCAGCAAAAAGAGCTGAGCTGCTTTCTATTCTTTTGACCATAGCAGAGTGTATATAAATGCCTAAATGCCTAAAACACATTTAAAGATACAGCATTGTCTTTCATCAAAACCAGCAGCTGCCTCCTTTGCCTGACACTGTTTTTGTAATTGAACTTCCACAGCTGCTCAAATATGAATCTTGAGCTCCCCTCTCTGTTCTGATGCTTTTGCTGACTACACTGTCTTTGCCCTCCCTTTCCATGGGCAGCCCTGCCAGTCAGGCCTATTGCTTTCTGCCTCCATAGTGGGTTCCTACACCCAGTGTCTAGGCCACTTGGTGTATCACCTTGTTCAAAACATGTCAGCACTAATGACAGTAGTTTTCAAACTTTTCTCCTGAGGGCAGGAAGGAGTAACAGCTTCAACTAGAGAGACCACCTCCTTTTTACTTGTTTTGCATATTGGCATCTCTTGTAAGATTTCTTATTAAAGGATATTATGGCTTTAGAAATAATTTCAAAATGACTGACATAGATAAAAATCCAAGTTTTTTATTGTATTACTTAAGGCACTATGTATAATCTATCTCATATTTATTCTTTAACCTAATTTCTTATGATTTTCCTATAATACTCCCTTCATTCCAATCAAACTACCCTATTCATTCATGTTCTTAAAATGTGTCAGGCTCACTTTACACTTCCACTTCTGTACTTACTCCTGAATACTCAGGAGTCCTGGACTCCAACCCTGGGTCTACATCTGATTGCAGACATAGATCATTAACTTTACTGAGCTTTCATTTCCAAAACTGTAAAAGAGGAATTTAGTTATTCTCTCCTTGTACAGGAATGATAGTTACACGAACTTTGAGTGCTTAAGGAAAAACATGCAGTGTATAAATGTAAGATTCTTTCCATATAAATTTGTCAAACATGTTCAACACACCTTATGAATTGTTTTTCTCCATCTTTTTTAAAAATTGTTTTTCTTTTCATTCCATTCAATGTACTCAACCCATTTTAGACAAAAATTTTTGACTTTCCAGCTAAAAATACCTATGTAATCTCCTAATTTCACTTCCCTCTCCTCACCCATTTTCAAACTAGACACTTCCCTATTTTGAGGTGAGAAATAAGTGAGTGATTAAAAGAAAGAGAATGATGGGCTGGCCCGGTGGCGCACTGCTACAGTGCGCCGCTTGGGAGCGCAGCGGCGCTCCCGCCAAGGGTTCGGATCCCACGTACAGACCAGCCGCTCACTGGCTGAGCGAGGTGCAGGCGCAACAGCGAGGGTTGCAATCCCGTTGCCGGTCCCGGTCCCGTACAGGCGTGATACTGAGGGTTGCGATCCGTTGCCAGTCACAAAAAAAGACAAAAAAAAAAAAAAAAAAGAAAGAGAATGATGATAATATAAATAAATATTTTATAAAATAGAAATATAGAAAAGTGATGTTTAGTTTCTGGTACATTATTAAATGCCCTTGACTGGCTAGGGTATAAATCTTTATATTTAGCTAGTCAAGTATTTATTGAGGGTATTTTATATACTCTGCACCATGCTAGAGCACATATAAGATATATGCCATAGTCACTTTCATTCACTCATTCATTCGCTCATTCATTCTTTCCTGCATCAGACCTTAACTAGCACAATCTACATGCAAGATACTGTTCTAGACACTTGAGCTACACGATGAACAAATCAGACAAAAATTCCTTTCTCCTCCTTAGGAAGGGGCATTGAAGACCCCGTATTTTCTTCATTTTGGACTTCCTAGTGAAATCTAGGCACTTTTAAAAGTTTCTAAATCTAACAGAAGTGGCAGTGGGCTTTTGGTTCATCTGTTTCAATCAGAGATTTACTTTCCAAGCACTGCTGCTGATTCTGCACACCCCACTTAGCCAAGGAACAATGGCATAGTTCCACCTAAAACGCGTGGATGTGCTCTGGGAACTGGCTCCTGTCCCTTCAGGGTTCATAGAAAATTCCCCAAATAAAGGTAGAGAACTGCTTTATTAACCAGTTTCTTTGACACTAATTAACATTCCTCTGGGTTCTCAATTTAAAAAAATCACTGGCCACTGACTACAAGGCAGATGCTGAGTGACCACCTTATGAAAGAGGCTCAACCCATCTAGTGACATTATAACCTGTGGGGGCAGAGAGTGTCATGACACAACTGTGCAAGAAGCTTCCACAAATATTATCTCACGACATCCTCCCATCTCTACAATTACTACCTGCACTTGCAGATGAGCAAAAAAAGGGCTCAAGCAATAAATGATTTACCTATGTTTTTACAGTTTTTAAAAGACAAAGCTGGAACTTGAACCTGGAGCTAACTCCAAAGTTCATGTCTTTTCTCCTATGCTACTCCGCCACATGGGGGGAACATAATACTAGAAAGGTATATTGAAACCATGTTGTGGAGAGTCTGGTGCTTGGATCAATGCTTAGATCGATGGGGAGCCACAAAAGGGTTTTGAGCGAAGAAAATAGAAACATTTTTCCTTCTAGGACCATTTCTAGGAATGAATCTTCTGCTAGAAACCAGTAGGAAATAGTGTTCTAGGTGAGAGGTATTAGTGTGGTAGCAGGCACTATCTATGAGGTGAACCAGTGTGGCGGCAGGAAGGATGGTAAGGGGGATGCACACATTATTGCCTGGGATTTGATAAGTGATGAGAAATGGCAGGAGAGGAATAATTGAGAGAGATTGCAGTTGAGTCATCCCATGGCAATGACAGTAGAGAGGGAGCAGTAGGTTTGGGAGAGTGTAGTATTATTTCTGTTTTCAACACAGTCAATTTTAGGTATTGACAAGCTACCAAGTAGAAATATCTAGCAAAGAGTTGGACATCTAGATATGAAAATCAGCACAGAATAGATGTGGGTGTCAATCAGAAACCAAAGGAACCAAAAGGATGGTCAAAGAAATAGGATGAGAATCAGGACAGTGTAGTGTCATGAAGACTAGGAAAGAGGGTTTCAAGAAGGAGGAGGCCATCAGAAAATAAAAAACTGAAGAGCTGACTTCCTTGTCCTCAACTCCTATGGAATTCCCACCCTCTGACTTTGACCTTCTGCCTCTCCCCTCTTGCTGAAAACCTTTCTGGATTCTTTTATGCCAAGTCTGCTCTGACTTCTAGTACGGGCTACTGATTCCTCATGGTAGTGTCAGAATCTTTCCGTTTACTCCAAAATTGCCCTCAACTCAGCAGTGATACATTATACTCCCTTGCAGATTTATTTTGCAGATCTAAACAAGTTATTTAACACCAATACATGGTGGGATTTTAAAGCAGCAAGATTTATTTCTATAAGCCACATATGAAAATTACTTTCATTAGCCTATATTCTCAACATGTTCATACTTCTTTTTCTTATACAAAGTATATTTAAGAGAGGATCTGCATTTTCTATATCTGGATCAGATTCCTAAAATAAATTTTTATTTCCCCTAATATAGTTTTAAGTAAACCCTTTATGTTTCTATTTGTACCAGAGGAAGTAAGTAAATTTAGTGGCAATCATTATAGTTTTGAGGTCCTTTCAATGATATTAAGCTTATTAATTTAACACTTGTATTTGTAGTTTCTGATTTATTAAATTCAGGTGCCTTTAATCGTACTATAAAGAGTATGTGCTTTTCTAAGAAAATTAAAACATTCACTTTTTAAACTACTTAATTTGAAATACCAACAGCAAATGATGTTTTTTCTAATATTCCTTAAAGGTCTTAGTCCTTGTTCATTATAAATTTCATGAAAAGAATTTTAAACAAAAGCTTGATTTCACCAACCCAGAGAGAGAGCAACAGCTACCTGATTTGGAGTTAAAGCTACAATAATAGTTGGTAGGTTCTTTGGTATGTTTTGCAAGTGCTTCATTCCAGCATAGATGAGATTCAGACCAGAAATCTCTCCAGTATGGACCTACCATGAATTATGTGAATCTTTAAGATTTCTGGACCAACTGAAGTATAGGGCAGAAACATCCCAAAATCCACTATTAATGAGACCACAGAACATACAATTATATGATGTGCTAATGGCCTAGGTCTTCAGTGAGGGTATCCAGAGCTTCTCAAGTTAGAATTTTATGGAACTGGAATATTCCATAGGAGTCTTGGAATGTCTATCAGTCAATATTTATTTAAAAAATCTCTTCATATTATGTACCCCACACCAAGTCAGGGACCATGGAGGAACCAAGAAATTCATGAGACATGGCTGTCATCTATCTCAATTTCCAGAGAATTAGAAAACTTCATATGACCAATGTTGAGGAAACAAAATATATTTATATTTATTTCTTTTATTGTAGACTGATCTCAAGTTCCCTTTTATATACCTAAAACAAAACAAATAATAAAATCATAGTAAAGAAATTACGAAAATCAAATGTGGCTTTCTGCATCTTCATTTCTCATTATTTGTGGTATAAGGTCATTGTGAATACTGAATTAGCAAATACTGAACCATCTCTCCTAGGGTTTGGTTTCTGCAAGCCCCTCATCAACTAATTTCTGCCAGCCAAGTAATACATAACCTTGTTTTAAGTGTGTTTCTGTTTAAAGGCATCTTATTTTACGTATATGTTGATTCATTAACACAGAACTCACGGCTAAGAGAACTGTAATTCATGCCTGAAGGAAAGTTATCTAACACTTGTTTTTTCTCTACAAAGCGTATCACAGCCTTCTTGGGCTTAAGAACTCTAGCCAGCACTTCAGAACTATGCTTGGGGGCCATTTTAAACAGTGAAATCAAATAAAAAGCACAAAAGTGTGAAAAACTTGGCACTAAATAGACTGCAAAAAGGATACTTGTTTACAGAATGAGAGCAGAAAAAAGAAAGCAGAGCCTCGCCGCCTTCAACTTCAGCTGGAATATGCATGTTTGGCAACTCAAATTTTTCGCCATTCTGTGCATGTTCATAAGTGATCCCAAGAGCCCACAAGTGTTGACTTGGGGGTGATGAATAAATTTTACATAATAGGCGATCACAAAGACAAGTCCATGAATGAATAATGAGGATTGTCTGTATACTGTTATGAAATCCATGGCTTTAAATTCTTGGAAATGTCTACATGTTTGTTCTAGGCTGAGATGGTTAATTTGGTTCCACCTGTTTTTGTCCCCTCCCCCCATTTACATTACTTCTTTCCTCTCTATCTTACCTGTTTTATCATTTGCATTCCTTGAGGTTTTGTCTGTCTTTATTTGGCATTTTAAAATAATATGTAAGTATGAATTTATATCATATATAGCATATTACAAGTAGATGCATTGCATGTTATATTGTAATATAATGCAAAATGTTACATATGTTATGTATATAAATATAAATTTAATCATAAAATTTAGCCTAGGAATTTTTGATATTTCAGTTCATTCAAAATAACAATGTGCTGCTTAAACAATTAAATTATTATGGAAAAGTGAAAATATTAAACTAATTCCATGCTAACTGAATGCTGAATGCATATCTTTTAAATGCCTGTTCTTGCACTCTTTGAAACTCATTCTTTAAGGACTCTTATCTTATGAAATATATATGTCAATATGAAAACTCTGAATAAATGTTAATTTAAAGGCTATTTCCACTGTGCTGGTAAATAAAGAAAATTTATGAATTAGAATAAATGTAGTTTTAATAGGGTCAACATTGAAACACACAGTTCCCCATCTAAGTTCTTCTAAGGAAATCTTTTTAAACATGATTTAAAGTATAGTATTCTGAAATACAGCATTATCTTATTTAGTTTATTTCTTGTTCTTCTAGTTTGATATTATCTATAATTTGAGTCATTTCCTGTTATTTGCAGTGAAAACTTTTTAGGGTAGAAGAAACCACTTTATGATCATTATCAACAGATGTAAATTGCATGGCCCTTATTTTGTTTATTTTAAACTATCTGCCATTATTTGTCACAGCTTCTGCTTGTGTACTTAACACAAAATTATTCTGATCATGTTTACAAGTACGAATAATATGGCATGTGTTTTGACACTTGATACAAAGTTCGGCTGCAACAATCGCTGCTGCACAAAAAGATGACAAAATAAGTTGTTGTCAGTAACATATAAATAAAGATTTAAAATAAATCTATTTATTACTGCAATTATCTCAAAAAATAACAAGATATGCTGGAGTGAAAAGAGACTTAGGGTGGTAGTCATCAAACTCACGTTCATAGTGAAGAACGTTGCACTAACTCTCTGGCCATTTAAGAGCTTAGGAAGCTAGGCCTTAGTTTTCTCATCTGTAATATGAGAGGATCAATTAGAGATCTGTAAGGTTCTTTTCAGGTATAACATTTGGTGATTCTAAATGTTATTAATTAGAAGCCATATAATAGCCAAGCATATCATCAAGATGTAAACATAAATATATACTGTCCTTTAATTAAATCATCAATTCCAATAGAAAATTATAAAGATCTACTTCTTTTTAGTTATTCATCCATTCAATGAATACTTATTTTGCATTTATTGGGCCAGACTCTATACTAACCCTGGGGGAAATAAGAGTGAAAATACAGGCACACCCCTGATTTTGTAGAGCTTTAAGTTGTAGATCAAGCCAGAGCCAGACTTCGGCAGAGGCAACATGTTTGGCCTCAGTGTGGGGTTCAGTAAGGACAACAGGACACCTTTTCTGAACCCCCCAATTCCCTTCCACTATGCCACATCACTGACCTCTCCTTTTGTTAGTCCCTTATGGCTACTTTTAGCGTCATTTTTTCCAAATTAGACCCCAAAACTGGCACAATGTCTGTAAATAACCACTGCTGCATTGGATATATGCTGCCTGGGCAGAGAAGAGAGCTTCCTGTTCTCTCCTTTGTTATGCTTATTTATTTCTTTGCCTCCTAACTACTTCCCTGACTACTGCCACTTCAAAATCTCCCATTCACAAAGCAGAAAAAGGAAGTGTATAGAATGAAAGTGATCTTTAAAAGAAACCTTATAACATACAAATGGCATATTTAGCTTCCATAGGTTTTAAATTTGTTTAATTAGTGTAGGGTTTATTAATTCAATAAATTATACATTCTTCAGAACACACAGAATAAAGATATAGCTCTATAGCACTGGAAATATAAAAACAGGAGGTAAATTTATATTAAAACTTTTTGCTTTTTACATTTGCTTTTTTCCCTTTTTTTCTTTCTTTTTATATCTTTGCTTCTATAAGAAGCAGTGGAGGTAAGGAGTGAGAAGTTGCTTTTTAGCAACTGAAAAAGCATATGGATTTGGGGGGATTTTACTTTTTTCCTTTCTAAGGCAAGTGCCAGAAGAGGGGCCTGGCCTGACTTGGAGAACACAGGCCAAGTTTTAGTTGCTCTTCTTCACTGTTCCACAAATAGCTACATCTGACGCTTACTGTGTGGCCCATCTTCTCTAATTTTTCCCTCCAATTCCCAGCCAAGCAGAGAGTACAGAAATATTGTGTAATAGAATGAAGTACAACCCAAAGAGATGAGGGTAGTAGGGTAAAGATGACAGACAAAGAAACAGAAGAGAGAAGCAAAGGAAAGCAAGAGGTAAATGGAGGGAGAGAAATTGAATCATGGTGGGACCTATACTATAATTTTATGTTTAATGGAGATATTAAGTCCGTATGTAAAGCTACTTTTTTTCTGTCCAAAAGAAAACAAAGAGAGAACAAAAAGCTAGAGGACATATTGGAATTAGAGCATTAGGGCATTAGAAGATAAATGTCTTCTCCACCATTTTGACAGTGGTCAGTCTAGTTCATGGCTGCTTTGGCTTATAATGCCCATCAACAAAGTTAAATAAACATTTATGACATCGAAGTTTCAAATAGCTTGACTTTACAAAAAGCGTGAGCTTTTAGCCAACACACACAATTTCCTAATACTTAAAGGAATTTTGCTGTAGAATTATTTGCTATCCTAACAATTTAAGTCATTGTAATTTTTGAGTTTTTCATATTTTAAAACATAATTACTATAGCAAACTGCAAAGTAATATTTTCAGGTAGAAGTTGAATTAATTAAGTTAAACTAGTTAAATAGCTTTCAGAGTTTATTAAAGCAACTTTATTACTTGTACAGCCTTTTCAAGCTTATTTTTCACAGTGCCATTAGATGTTAGGAAGTGCTGTTATACCTTATCAACACCAGCCCCTTTACTTTACAGATGAGGGAACAGGTTTGGAGAAGCTAACTGACCTGTCCAAGCCTGACTGAGGTCTCCCAATTTCCAGACCATCTATTCCAGATTGATCTCTGTAGTGTCCTTAATTTGTAGCTGGACTATAGAAAAAATGCTACAAAAATAGGGTTTGCCCACATTAAAATTCCTATTACAATGTTTGTAGGATTTTGGAAAGCAATATGGTTTCTTCAGGTCTTTCAAAATAATTGGGAGCTCCCAAACGTGCTATTCACATGACTTGCTGTGCATAAAGATTCAGAATGATTTCGTCAATATACATTAATATGTTTCTATAAGTTTCTTTTCCTTTTGTCTTTCTGTGTTTATACTTGTGTGTGTTGTCTGGCTTAGAATATAAATTCTTAGAATAATTATTTTTAAATAAAAATATCTTGTACCCCACCTAGTCAAAAGCTGCATTTTGGAAGACATATGACAAATTAAAAAAAAAATCTGATTATAAATGAAATACTTGCTCATTGTTTAAAAGTTTAGAAAATACAGAAATGCATATGACAACTCTAATCTTACTACATTTTTTGATTGTGGTAATTATATATAACAAAATTTACTATTTTAGCCATTTTTAAGTGTGCAGTTTAATAACATTAAGTACATTTACATTGTTGGGCAACCATCACTATCGAACTCCAGAACTTTTTTAACATCCCAAACTCTAAGTCCATACCCATCAAACAATAACTCCCCAGTCCCTGATCCCCCCAAGCTCCTGGTAACCACCGTTCTGCTTTGTCTTAATTTGACTATTCTAGGTCCCTCATGTAAGCAGAATCATAGAATATTTATCCATTTGTGTCTGGCTTATTTCCCTTAGCAGCATGTCTTCAACGTTCATTCATGTCATTGCATGTATCAGAATTTCATTCCTTTTAAAGGCTGAATAATATCCCATTGTTTGTATATGTTACATTTTATTATCCATTCATCTGTTGATGGACACTTGGGTTGATTACATTTTTTCGCTATTGTGAATAATGCTGCTATGAACCTTGGTGTGCAAACCTCTGTTCAAGTCCCTGGTTTCAATTCTTTTGTGTCTATGCCCAGAAGTGGAATTTCTGGATCATATGGTAATTCCATGTGTAATTTTTTTAAAAAACCACCATACCGTTTGCCACAGTGGCTGCAGCATTTTGTATTCTTACCAGCAATGCACAATGGTTCCAATTTCTCTATATCCTTGCCAACAATCAGTATCATTTTGCTTTTATAATAGATGTCCAAATGAGTGTGAAGTGGCATTTCATTGTGCTCTTGATTTGCATTTCCCCAGTGATTAGGGATGTTGAGCATCTTTTCATGTGTTCATTGGCCATATGTATGTCCTCTTTGGAAAGATGTCTATTCAAGTTCTTTGCTCATTTTGAATTGGGTTGTTTGGGGGGTTTTTGTCAAATGTAATTCTACCATTTTTAACATTTTAGAATATTTTTCTAAATATATATATATGTATATATTAATGAAAATATGAATAGATATATTCATATATATATCTGTTTGTAATTTTTTAAAAATTAGACCGTCTTCTAATAGATGGGGGTTTTGTGAGTGTGTGTGTGTGTGTGTGTGTGTGTGTGTGGCTGGCCAATAAAGGGATCTGAACCCATCAAGACCTTGGTGGAATAGTTTTTAATCTTTTTTAATTGTGTGTTTAATCTTTTTAATTGTGTACACATACATTAAAGTGTCCAAAATATAAACATAGGATTCAGGTCAAATACTCAAGGCCAAAAAATAAAATCTTAACTAGTTTCCAGAAATTCCTCTCATGCCCCCTCACTCACCCTAAAGTAGCTACTATCCTGATTTTATAATCATTCTTATTGCTCTTCATAATTTTATCACCTAAGCATAAATTCCTAAACACCATACTTTTGTTTTGCCTGTTTTTAAATTTGATGTAAATAGAATTACACAGAATGTATTCTTTTATGTCTGGATTATTTTCACTCTATGTTACATTTGTGATGCCGTCAATATTGTTGCATGCATTTGTCTATTAAATACTTATACCACTATCTATTCATTATATTTTCAATGGGCATTGTGTTTTTTTCTAATTTTCATCTATTACAAATAATGCTATTTGAAAATTCTTATCCATATCTCTCGGTATTCTCATGCATGCACCTCAGTGGGATGAAAGAACAGAATTGATTCATCACAGGGTTTGTGTTTCTTCTACTTTAAAAGAACTTTTCCAATCTATTTCTAATATTCCTTCCCTTTGCTCCACATTCTTGTCACTTGATACTGTGAGTTGCACATTCTTTTATAACTTGCCTTTTTTCTTACCAGTTAAAGTACATTACATAATCATTTCTAGCAAGTGCATAGTGAGAAGTGGCATTATAGTTTATTTAACCTGTCCTTTACTCAGGGACAGTTACATTATTTTCAAATTTTCGCTGTCATAATTAATGCTACAGTGTCTCTCATATATACAAATATATGTATATATGTACACACATATATATATACATGCATACATTCATATACACACATATATATCATTGGGCAGTTGGAGATTACTTCCTGAAGATAAAAGCCCGGAAATGAAATTGCTGAACTCAAAGCATATGTACCTTTTAAGACATTTGAAACAGATTGTCACATAGCCTGTCTACTTTTTTTTTTTTAAAAAAGCTATCAATATTTAAACCCTCACCAAAAAGTGTATGTGTTCATTTTCCCACACTTCATTAAAATTGACATCATTCTTATAAAACATTTCCAGTATTATATGCCAAAAATGACTAATTTCTTTAATTTTAATTTCCTGGATTATTAGTGATATTAGGCAATTTTTATATAATTATTAGTCATTTGCATTTATTTTTAGTGACTTTCATGGCTCCTATTTTTCCATTGTGGTGTTTTTCTTTTCTCTTTTTTATTTGTAAAACCCATTTTTATACATCTGAATTATTAACCTTTTGTATATCAAGTATTTGCATAATCTTTCAAGGTCGACATTTGATTTTTAACTGTAGTGTTATTGATATACAGAAGTCTTTAGATGTTACATTTTATATTTATTAATCTTTTCTTTCTGTTTCCTTCCCAATACTACAATCAGATAAATAAGCACCTATATTTTCCTCTATTATTTGTATGTCTTTACTTTTTGTGTTTGAATTTTAATACTCTAGACTTTATTTTAAAGTAAAGTGTGAAGTAGGAAACTATTTTTTGCCAATTGGTTAATGAATTCTTAAAATACAATGTTTTCCTGCCCCTAACTTGATATGGCACGTTTTATCATATATTAAATTACATACAAACAAGGTGTGTTTCTGAGCTCCTTATTTGATTACACTGATATGGCTATCTAGTCTAGTGGTATTGTCATAGTGTTTAAATATCTGATTTTAATGGGAATGCTACTAGAGTTTCACAATTAAGCATGATGCCGACTATTTGTTTGAAATTAGTATTTAAAAGGTAGTAAATTCTCTATGGTTAGTGGTTACACCTCTAAGTGTTGTTATCTGATTCTAGCCAACATAGCAGGAGGTAGAGTAGTAGAAATTTTTTCTTTAAGAAGCTGGGTCATTTGTCCTACTGTAAAATTTCCCATAGTCTGTATTTTGCTTACTTCATCCTATATTTCCTTTACATTCATAGAGGCTGATTTGGGTCACATTTACATTTTTTTCTTTTGCTTTAGCAAGCCTTCTTTCTAGGTGGTGCCATGAATTTTCATCAGGAGGCACATAATACCAATTGTCTCCTTTTGGTGATTTTACAAGCCATTGATAATCCTTGCCTGGATCAATTAATTTATTAAGGATTGCAAAATGACAATATTGTTAATGCTATCATTTCTCCTTCATTAATTAATTAAAATCCTTCTAAAAAAAGAGCAATTTTCAACTATTCGGCTACTCTGAGGTATATTTCATGTAGAAAAGGCATGGCAAATGCTTGATTCATTCTCTTGATTTTCCAGTTTTCACAACAAAGATGAGAGGTTTTTTTGTTTTTGTTTTTGTTTTTTCTTTTTAAGTATGATTGTGAATGCATTTATTTGAGCACATTTATTCCAGTTCTTTGGAGTTAATATTTCTATTGACAGTCAACATGACCCATTTTTGGCCGTGGGAGCGTTTTGACATGACACTGAAATCCCTTTGACATGACTCTACTAGTCTTTGGTAGCTTTTTTGCTTTTTGGTGTGACAGGGTATTAAAGATTTCCATGCTTCAAACCTGGAATCAGTCACTTCTCCAAAGGTATTTGTAGTAAATGGTATTTACAGACTAGAATCTGGGGACTATAGGTGCTCATTACTGCTAGATTGATCTTTGTTTCTATACATTTTTAATGACAGAGCTGGGAAATACATACATACACACATACATACACACACACACACACACACACACATATATATATATATATATATATATAAAATGTACAAGGGTACTTCAAAAAGTTTATGGAAAGATTCATATTATCCTTTAAATCTACTTTTTTATGAACTTTTTGAAGTACATTTATATATATATATAAAAGTCATGATATTGTCAATTCAAAGTCAGTAAGACAGGGAATTTACTTAACCTCTTCAATCTTGTGTCTCTTTTCTCCACATCAAAATGCTGGTTTTCAATGACACTAATATAATTACTCACTTATTTTATCCCACAGTATACACATAACTGTTTCAGAATAAGATTACCACCAAGAATGTGATTATAGAAAACAGTTGCAGGTCTTTTTGTCCTTGGAGTATAACCTACTTAGGATTTACAGTCAAATGGGAATGGTTTCTCTCCCTGTAGTTATGCCTCAACTTGATACATAGTTATGTTTGATTGATTTATTTTCATATTATAGCAATTTCTTTTTGATTTAATTTAATTTTATAATTAAAGTAGTAAATTGTTCTAGATCACATCTACAAAAGAAAGTATATTCAACGAATTCTAGCTTCTACCCCTAGCCCCTCCACGCTGTTCTCTCCCTCTTCCTGTAATAGCTCTATTTTCAGGTTTATCCTTCTTTTATCTTTGTATTCATACCATTATATAATGTGCTTGTTTTCTCTTTTTTTTGTAATTAATTTGGCTATTATCTCTTGGTTTCATACTATAAGTGACAGTGAAATTAGCTAATACATCTTTCCCCCTCTACCCTTCCTCACAGTAGTAATTTGATATAGTGTCCTTCTATGGATAGTGTCCACTCCCAGATGATATTTATGCCTGCCAAACTGGACTACCTAAAGTTCCCTGTGTTTCACAGTCTCCTGTCATCAGCAAGATTATGCTACTCATTTCCAAGTTTCTCTAATTCACTTAAAAATGAGTAACAATAGGATTGTGGTCAAATCCCTACAAAGTCTCTGAGAGCTTTGTAACCTTGCGTAAGTTTTTCAACTTATGTGGATTTTGTTTATTTTGTTTTTAAATAAATTTTGGATTATCATCACCTATTTCATAGGGCTGTTGTGAGGATTAAATGAGATAACATATGCAGAACACCTAACATAATATGTGATACATAGCAATATCTCAATAAATAAATACTTTGCTTTTAACAAGATATAAGAGAAAAAATATTATTTTGCATTTTTTATGTGTTGATTCATTTGGTAAATATTTATTGAATGACTGTTATTTCCTATGCACTTGTGTGTTGAATTCATGTACTTAACAAGTATTTTTGAGTTCCACATGGGCTAGACCTTGAGGATATTGTGGTGAAAAAGATGGACATGGTCCCTATCTTAGTGGAACTTCCAGTCTTCCATTGCACCAGAAGTCAGAAATTATGCCATTTCTGAATAAGTTATTTTTGTCCCAATAACTCCCCTCTGAGCACTTCTAGTTTGCTGGTGCTTGATTTGCCTGGAAATGATTTTCCCACTTGACTACATTACTGTATGTTCACTTCCTGTTTTGGCTGAAACTTCTACTAAAGTGATTGCTGGGGTAAGTTGTTTGGAATTTATCTGCACTTCCCTTACAAATTACAATTTGCTTTTATGTCAAAGCTCATAAAATATAGCATCAAATGGATTATTAGCTACAAGGATAATGTTTGTAGACAAGGAAAAATTCATCAGGTTAAACTGAATGTTTCCTGTTTTTCAGCCCCAACAAAATTTAGCTGACCGACACATTTTCTCATAGTGTCTTCTCTTCATAATCTTTTCTAGTTTTTTTTTTTGTTGTTGTTGTTCCATGGTGTATGTTTCAGTGAATTGAAAATATGTATTAATAACTAAGTAGCAAAATATTTCAATGTAAATAATTTTAAAATATCTCAGTCAACAAAGCATCAAACTCATGTTTCTGTGATCTTTTCATAAAATTACCAGATGGGAAAATGGAAAGACAGTGAGAAAATCTCTGAAAGTTTAAAACATTAAGTTCTAAAGCCTCAGGTAATGCAGTCATACAGGTAAGTACAGAGATAAGCAAGGGAGACAGACACAATCACAAGGAATAAGACACTCCAAAAAGTCTGTGCAAGAGTTTTAGAAACAGACATTCTTTCAAGCAGTGGAATGGTATTTTCTACCTTTGTATGTATAAAATTATAAAGCAGGGTCCCAATCTCCAATGCCTACAAGGTCCATAAAAATAACAGAAATGGGTGAAACAGCCTAAGTCTAAGTACTAGTGCAGACATTGAATGAGTGGGGAATACTGTTCTTTGTTAAAAGTGCAGCCTTTTTCAGTACCTCTGGAAGTCAGTTTCTTCTAGATACCAACTGATTGTTGCAACATTGGAATAGGAACCCACTGTCATCAAATCTATTAAATTTTCAAGAAAAGCTGAAAACTCAGATTTTTATGGCAAAATCTACCAATTTTTAAATGTTTCCAATGAATTTTTTAATCTTTAAAATAATTACGTACACTAAAAACATCTGCCGAGTGTATTTATACTGTTGGCTGCTAGTTTGCAATCTCCAGTGTGAAATATATAGCATGGATTAAGGCCTATCTTACATATTTTAAGGGATTTAAATATTATCTTACCTTCTTTTTCTGTAGAAATCTGTAGAAATGGTTATATATCCTTAAACTGTTAAAACCGATCAGTAATAATAGGATATGTGGCATTTCATGAAATGAGACTATTTGTGTTTGCCAGAGAACACATTAAAATATTTTGTCATAGTCAATTTAGTGAACTAGAAACAGCTGTGTTGGGTAAAATGTTTATTAGAATCTATTTTTTAAACTTGGTTTCATTTCTTTCTACTTTACTCTGCTTAGATATCAACACTGGTATCAAGTGAGAAAGGTTAAATTTATACTTAGTGATATTATATGGTTTTCTCTACTTTTTCAAAAACTAAGACAAGCTGAAGAACTATGTCTCAAAATATAAAAACCAGATTTCTTGGAAAACTGCGTTACTTTCTGAATATCCCACCCTTTTCTGAGGAAATTTCAGGATAATCTGTTATGTAATTGCCATGGATAATAGCTACTTTCTGTCACAAGTCAATTACACTATTCAAAGAAAGTATAAGATGGCTAACTGGTTCATATCAGTATGTAAACTAAAACATTCTGAGGATCTAACTTTAGGTTTAAATGTAACACTTTATAATTACCCATTTAGTTATTTTTTAAAATTGTGTTATCTTGCTCTCTAAGTGTTAGGATTCAAATATTCAGGTATTGAATTTTTTGCTCTGCTCAGGAATTTAATCTCTTTGATATTTAAATTTGCCCCACCAATCTCCTGAATTTTACATTGGGTACCTAAAGGCTGAGTTTGTATCCTTGGAGATGGATGACGTTGAGTTGAGGACTTTCCCCGGATAGCAACTTGTCAGGAGAAAATGTTTGACAAGTTTTCTATTCAAAGGCTCTTAATATTCCATTCAAAACTGTATAGGGAATTTATATTCCACATACAAGCAACCAATCCATAAATCTCCCACAATTAATATCAAACTTTATGTCCTTTTTCCTTTATATACACACATGCATGTGCACATATACACACCCTTCAGGCTGCTGGTGTCTCTTCTATGACTGACTTCTTTACACTCTTTTGGTGATGTCCTTGATCATTTTGGCCCAATTCACGTGTGTATGTAGAAAGAGAAAGCCACACATTGAGATTTCCTTCAGTGGTATGCTCAACCCTTCAGCCACACCCCCACCCTGCTACATACCCATAGATTCTTCAGACGTGTGCTGAGCACTACTGTGTGCCATGTGCTGTGCAAAGTTCTTGGCACCCTGGAACAATCCCTCCCTTCAGAGAGCTTCCCATCTGATGGAGAGACATATCAGCATGATTTCAACACAATGGGATACGTGCTCTCATTGAGAAATGTGTGAGATATGGTGGCATCATTCATTAAATATTTTTGAGTACCTTAGTGTCACAGTGTTCTAGATGCTCAGGATACATCAAGTGATCAAAAGAGCCAAAGATAACCCTGCCCAAAATGAAGCATTTGCAGAACACGTAAAAATGCTTAACTAGTGTTCTGAGGTTTTGCCCTTATTTACATGGTAAATAATAATTTTAATGAACAAAATTGAATGGCTTCTATACACTAGCAATAAATGATCCAAAAATGAAACTGAGGAAAAAATTCCACTTACAGTAGAATCAAAGAGAATAAAATTGACAAAAAGGGAATAAATTTAACAAAAAGTAAAAGTCTTCTCCAAATGTGCCACCAGCATTTAAAGCACCCATACCAGTGAATTAGCAAGAGTGGAATTCAAATATACCCATATTCTGCTCCCAAGTTCCTTTTTATGGTATCAATGGGAAATTCAAGTTGCAACTGAGTTTTTGCTTTTTTTTTTCTAAAAAAATATACCCTTTTGTGATTAGCAGTGAAAGGTTTCACTGTCCATCATAATCTGCCTGCTAGAAGGGGAAGTGGATAGCACTTAAGGATGCCTCTGTGCTAAATACATTGTTATTGATAAATACTGGAAAGAACACTGTGAGCAGAAGCATCTTCAAAACATGAAGGTGGGCATCACAGGTCCCAAATGTTCTTTGTTGTGAGGAACACCTATGTCCCTGATGGAGTTTGGATGTGTTGTCCCCTCCAAAACTCACGTGGAAATTTGATCCCCAATGTGGCAGTGTTGGAAACTGATTGAGTCGGGGGTGGATCCCTCATGAATGGATTAGTGCTCTCCCTGGGTGGGGGGAGTAATGAGTGAGTTCTTGCTCTGTTAGTTCCCGGGAGAGCTGGTTGTTTGTAGGACCCTGCACCTTCTCTCTCTCTCTGTCTTGCTTCCTCTCGCCATGTGATCTGCTTGTACCCGCTGGCTGCCAGCCACTTTCCACCATGAGTAGAAGCAGCCTGAGGCCCATGCCAGATGCAGCTGTCCCAGAATCGTAAGCCAAATAAACCTCTTTTCCTTATAAATTACCCGGTCTCAGGTATTTCTGTTATAACAACACAAAACAGACTAATACAGTCCCCTTCCTGAGACCTCACAGCCTAGAACTGGGTTACACTGATTGACAGTGGAGAGGGGAGGTGCTCTCAGCACACAGAAGGAGATCTGAAAAGTGGGCATCCACAGCTACTCAGCAGCACAGAAAGGAGCCATGCCCAGGGATCCAGCCACTGTTCTCTGGGCTCACCCACAATGACAGCCCCTTAGGGCAGGGTCAGGGCTGTGGCTTTGTTCTGTGATCAACAATGTGAGATGAACAAATGACTGACTGTGGACATCTTCTTCACACATTTGTAACCTTGTGTGAGATATGCTCTGGTCTCTAAGGGCCCTAGTTCCATTTCAGGTTTTTCATTGCCTAAACCCACTCAAGGCCTTTACAGGTGCACTAGAGGTGGGAGCCTCTACATGTGAAGGACTAAAAGCTGGTTGGTCAGAGTCATATCTGGCAACGGAATTCTTTCTAGGACCCATGCTGCCCCCTGCCTCCACCCCTACTCTTCTTGTTCCTGTTTTGTGACTTTAGTCATTCCACCAGTTTTAACCTGGCTCAGTTTCCTGACTCCGATTATGTTCTGACCCTATATGGATGCCCTTCATGGCTTTGGTGCTGTTAACCATCGGTTCACCCTTTGAAGACCTTAAAGAGGCATCTGGGTTTCAGGCTGGCTCATTTCCTGCCTCTCAGGCTCACAGCCACTCCAACCTGCTACTGTCTTTCCCCAGGGTCTTTGGAGGCATGGAGGAAATAATTTTAAGCAAGGATTAAATGATTGTTAAAGTTTCAAGCAATTGCAGTGTCACTAGGACAAATGTGAGTGTTTTAAAGGGAAAGACACTCATTGGCATTAATGTGGTAGACAAGCTTTTTATTTCTTTGGCCAAAAATTTATCTTTAAATTATTGTAACTTAACTTTGAAGTCATACATATGGCTTAGCACCTGCACTATTCATCCACAAAATCCATTGCATTTGATACCTTAACTCTTGGGAGGCCTTGTTTGCCTCTTTTGGCCTTCCCCTCACATTCCTGTGGTGGGCCACCAAAGGAGGACAGCTGTGAGAGAACAGTCCCAGATCTCTCTGCTCATCCTGTGAACCTTGCCAGCCACACAGAAGGGAGGAGGGAAGCTGTGGGTGAGGCGGCCAGTTTTGTATGGCACGTTCTCTGATCTTCCAAGTCCATGTTCAGGCCAAAATCCTTGCTCTATTCCTCCTTTCACATTTGCCTTCTGTGACAGATAAGTTGGAATGGAAGTGAGTGAATGAACATGAGTTCTTCCAACTACATCACTGGTTTTAACGTAAGCTTAAATCAAAAACAGTTTGATGAAAATTACTGAGCGCTTACAAAATGCCAAGCTATGTGCTAGGGCTCAAAAATGAATACAGCAGGGTTCCTATCGTCAAGGAGTACACAGCCTAATGAGGCAGACATGTTTAAACATATGTTGGTAACAGTGTACAATGTTCACTGATAGATGCACCTAAATAATAGATGCACCTAAAAATACAGGAGCAGTAGAGAAAAGGAAATAATTCTGCCTGGAGGTGTCACTTGAAGGAGCCACAGGTGGGTGACCATTGAGATGTCTTAAAAGAAGAATGAGTGCTCCAAGTGGACAGAGAGAGAATAAACTGCAGATGGGGGGAATATAACATGCAAAGACATGATATGGTTTGGGAACTGTATTACTTTTCTTTTTTTCTTTTTTTGAGACCGGCCGCACTGCGCTCAGCCAGTGAGCGCTGTGAGCGCACCGGTCATCCCTATATAGGATCCGAACCCGCGCTCGGCCCTGTATTACTTTTCTTTTTTTCTTTTTTTGAGACCGGCCGCACTGCGCTCAGCCAGTGAGCGCTGTGAGCGCACCGGTCATCCCTATATAGGATCCGAACCCGCGCTCGGCCCTGTATTACTTTTCTATTGCCACCATAAAAAATGAACACAAAATTGTGGCTTAAACAACACAAATTTACCATCTTATACTTTAATAAGTCAGAAGTCCAACATGGGCCTCAACTGGCTAAAATCAAGATGTAGCCAGGGCTAGATTCTTTTCTGTAGGCTCTAGGGGAGCATCTGGTTCCTCCTTTTCCAGCTTCTAGAGGCCACATATTTCTTGGCTCATGTCTGCCTTCCTCCATATTCAAAGCCAGCAATGGTGGGTCAAGTTCTTTGCACACTCCAAATATTTCCTTCTCCTTCTTCCGGTTCATCTTTCTAACCCAGCCAGGAAAGATTCTCTGCTTTTAAAGACATATGTGATTATATTGGGCCCACTCAGATAATCCACAATAATCCCCATCTCAAGGATCCACATTCTTAATACATCTGCAAAGGCCCTTTTGCCATGTAAAGAATGATATCCACAGGTTCCGGGGATTAGGACATGGACATCTTGGGGACAGAGGGAGGCATTATTCTACCTACCATAGGAACTATAGTTGGGATTACGGAACTGAAATGGTCTTGGGAGATTAGAGAGGGTGAAGACAGTTTTGGAGAGGGTAGCAGGTGCCAAATAATAAAAACCCTTTCCTCATGACCAAATTGAGGTTACACATTACTGGGAAAAGTGTCACAGAAGTGATGTGCATCCTTCCAAGGGTACCTGATGTTGATATTTATTACCAATGATGTTAACTTCGATCATTTATCTAACATGGTATCTGCTGGACTTCTCTGCTATAAAATTACTATTTTACTCTTTGTAATGATTATTAAATATATTAAGGGAGATACTTTGAAACTAAAAAAACAAAATTATACTGCATTAGTGTCAACAACAGAGAGATAGTTAACCAAACTTTCGTTACATCTTCATTAGGAAATATAGAGTCATTAAAAATTATATATCTAGTGAAAAAAAATAATAATAATAATAAAAACCCTTGTACACCATGTTAAGGAAGACTTAATTCTGAAGGTGATGGGATCCTCTGAAGGATTTAAAGCAAGGTGAGAACTGTGTTTGGATAGAGCACTCTGATGGCAGCATGTAGGACAGACCCAAGCAAGACAAGACTTAATGCCAGGGAAGTTGGCTGTTGCCACAGTCTCAATAAGAAGTGATAAGAACTTGTGCATGGCACATTATAGATTGTTTATTCTATGCAACTACCTGACAATATGTAATTCAACAAAGCCTACAGATGAAATAATAATACCAAAACTTTGAACAAATCTCAAGCCAAAGAAAACAATACCAAGACACATCATAATCAAATTACTGAAAAACAACAGTGATAAAGAGAAAAATCTCATAATCAGCCAGAGAACCTGGTCAGTTTACTAACTTGGTGGTGGACTGACAGTCTGGTTACCATGGATTGGCGAGTGATTAGGAGGTAAGGGAGCAGAGATAAAGAGCAGAGATGACCCTTGAGAAGAACTGAAATGAAAAGTGCAGAAGAGAAAGAGGTGTAATTAGATGGGAACATGGTGTCCAGGGTGGATTTTGGTTTTTTGGGGTTTTTTTTAAGTGAGAAAGATAAGCAAATTTGTAGGTTGAGGATAATGATGATAATAATAAAATAGCTGACACTAATCACACCCTTATTTGGGTACTAAGATACTATACTAAATAATGTACATATATTGATTCATTCAATCTTCACCACAGTCTTATGAAATGGGAACTATTTTTATCTCTCTTTTTACAGTTGAAGAAACTGAGGCACAGATTGGTTAAATATTACTCCAAGTTACACAGTTAAAATGTATTGGAGCTGAAATTCACTTGTGATGTACTTGACCACTGTCCTGTGCTGAGCCAATAAAGAGGGAGTAGTAGAGATTATAAAGGAGAGAAGCTATCACTGATGACTTAATGCCTAGGTAGACAGGTAGGAGAGTGTATCTGAGAGCACAGGTCGATTGGTTGGCCTTAACCAGGAGGAAAGAAATACTTAATTTCTGAGATTTGGGTGTGGCTATAGATAGATGAATCCATTGATATGGGGGATGAGTTAAGGTGGCCTATTTTTTTTCTGGTGAGTGAGTTAGATGTGTGAGAAAGCTAAATCTTGATATGACGACTAAGGAGAAAAGTCAAAGGAGTGACGAAGCACTGTACAGAGCGCAACTGCACTTGGAAACCACCTCAAATGGCTGTGTTGTTTATTTCCAGCAGTGAAAGAGAGATGGTGAGAGAGAGATTAGGATAGCAAGAATTCATGCTTCCACGTTTATATTACCCCCAGAGCATGCCAACCATTTCCCAGAATGAGGCCAAACAAGTAGGTAATGCAAAAGAAGCCATAAGAACAGAGTAGGCTAGTAACCATGACCACCTTGGACAAATCCAGGTTCCCTGCACACACCCACACAAGCACCTAATTGTTTCCTCATGCTGACATCTGAAACGATAAGTTCACTTGCTAAAAGCTCTTATTGAGCTATTACTTTCCTTGGAATGTCCTAGAATTTCAATTTTTGAAATTTTTTCCATATTATTACATGTCATCCATGAATTGTGAACTCTTGTTAAACTTTTATCATTAGAGTAAATGTTTCCTTCCAGTCACAATCACCAACAAGGCAATTCAGTAACACAAGTATCTATTGTGAAATCATGTTTTTGAACTTATGACATTATATCTAACCTTTCACTGTGTATACTCTTTGACTATTTAAGATTGACCTTTATGCTATATTTCTTAGATTCTGCATTTTTAAAACATGACAGCTTGCTTTCGATACCCATTTGTATTGTGCAGAATGAAATGTAACCATTTTTTTCATGTCTCATACTGTCGTTTATGAGTGATGCATTTTCATCTACTCAGTCTGAAGTTGCTTAGCAGGGATAGATCTGCTTAAAGAGACAGTTTACAGTTTCATAGAAAAGTCATTTTTGATGAATGTTAACATCTAGATTACGACTTTTATTTTTAAAGAGGCCAAAATCCATTCTTCACAGTTTGGTCTTTTTCTTTTCTTTTTTTAAGGGAGATTTGTTTTTAGTAGAGGGGACCGAAATGACAGAAAATTTATCAACTGTCTTTCTGAACATCTATGACTTAATCTTCTCCAATTTATGTAGAAACTGCAAAGACATGTCAGATGTTTTTCCCTGTTGGCTTTCTTTGCAGGTTTCTAAGGCACCAAAGGCCAGTGGAGTGATGGAGACAGCAAACAGGAAAAGAAACTTCTCCAGCCTTCCTCCTTTTTCTGTGGCCTCAAAACCTGCCAACATGCATTCTTGGCCCACCTTCCCATGGCTTCAAGCCATTTCTGTTAAAGATGGGACTCAACACAGAGAAAATACAGCTGAGCATTCACTAAGTCAGAGCTAGAATCTGGCTGTTTCTGTTACTGGGATCTGATTATAGCACTGTTCAGTTCAAAATTCTGCTCTGGTTCCCTATTATTTATAGCAATTGTTTTCAGGCATATTTTTAATAGCCTTTTATTAAATAGCATAGAAATAAATTAGAAAATATAGGAAAGTGAAAATAAAAACATAAAAGAAACACATTCTTACCACCCAGAGAACATCATTTTAACATTTTAGTTCTTATCCTTCTGGACTTCTATATAAGTTCATGCACTCATATGTGAAATAAGATCATATTCTACGTATAGTTATTGCTTTCTGACACAAGATATCTCAGCTTTACTTTGTATCTTCCCTGCACCAGACCTGAAGTTGGTCATTTCTTTGACACTTGCTGAATTGTTTTAGTGGGAAATGATATTAAAGACCACAATATGGGTGTTAGGGTGCTCATTTTTGCAGATGTGGCATTGTTTCTAGACCATGTTAATGGACAAAGCTAGGAAAAACTTTTTTAAATCATGAGTTCATATTTGTATTTGGAATTCAATTTTAACTTTATAGTGTTTTCACTAATTTCTTTGATTTTACAATTACATATCTTTTCTCTTACACTGAAAATCTTGATTCCTGGTACTAGTATAATTTACATTCAATAATTTGTTTTATTGAGTTATAATTTTCATACAATAAAATTAACTCTTCTTAAATGTTTTTAATGTTTTCTAGTATATGTATATATACAGAGTTGTGTAATAAGCATATTCTCTTTTAAAAATATTTCATTACACCAAAAAGAAACCTGTGCCCATTAACAGTCACTCTCCTCGCCCTAGCTGCCGTATTTCTGGGCAATCACTAAATCCACTTTCTGTCTCCATAGACTTGTCTATCTGGATATTTCATTTAAATTGAATAACACAATATGTTGCCTTTTGTGTCTGGCCTCTTTCACTTACTATAATGATTTTAAGCTTCCTCACATTGTAGCAGGTATCAAGACTCCATTCCTTTTTACAGTTGAATAATATTCCATCACATGGATATAAAACATCTTGCTTGTCCATTCATCAGTTGATGGACATAAAGGTTATTTCCTTTTCTGACTACTTTGTATATACTGGTATAAATATTTGTGTCCAAGTTTTTGTGTGAGCATACTTTTGCTTGTGTACAGTCTTCATTTTTTCATACGGATTTGAGTTATTTTCTGATGTCACTTCCTTTCAGCCTGAAGAACTTGCTTAAGTACTTCTTATAAGGCAGATCTGCCAGCAATGATTCTAATTTTGGTTTATCTTGGAATGTCTTTATTTCCCCCTCATTTTTGAAAGACATTTTTGGTGGATATAGGATTCTTGGTTGATAGTTGTTTTCTTTCTTTCATCACTTAAAATATGTCATCCCACTCTTTTCTGATCTCCATAGTTTCAAATGTGAAGTCATCTGTTATCTTGTTGTGATTCCCTTGTACATAATGAGCTGGGGTTTTTGTTTGTTCCTTACTGCTTTCAAGATTTTCTCTTTATCTCTGGCTTTCAGCAGTTTGACTGTAATGTATCTGAGTGTGAATATTTTTTGTTATTCTACTTGGAATTTATTGAGCTCTCAGATATGTAGATGAATGTTTTATATCACACTTGGGAAGTTTTCAGTCATTATTTCTTCAAGTGTTTTTTTCTGTCCCCTTTCTCACTGGTTCTCCCATTACAGATAGTTTGGTGGACTTAATGGTGTTTCTTCTTTGACAGTACAGACAGAGGAATCTAGGTTAAGGGAGCAACCTTGAGTTTCTGGAGCTAGATTTGGGTTTAAACCTGGACTCTGCTTTTAACTAGCTCTATAACCTTGATCAAATTACATAACTTCTAAACTTTAGTTTCAAATGGAGATAATAATTCCTACTTTATAAAATATTTTTGAGAATGGAATAACTGATGTAGAATACTTGCTCATAATAGATGCTCAATAATTATTACTTCTCTCAACTTATCCATAGCCATCCTAGTGATCTACACTATTTGAGTTATTTGCTAACCCTAGAGAAATGTTTTTTTAGAATTGGAAGAATTTAATTCAATTCCCTCAATTTCCAGATGAAAAAGTCACAGCCTTGAGAGGTGAAAGACTTGCCCAAGAACACAGAGCTTATTGGAGGCAAAACAGAACTAGAACTATTTCCTCCTAACATCCAGTATCTTTCCAGTATACTGCATTGCCTCATATATATCCTCTATAATGTTTATATCTAATATGTAGACCTCCTTATGTATATATCCATTTTATCTCCTACTTCAGCATAAAGAGGGTGATGACTAATAGTGAACTTATGTTCTCTTTGCTAGTTACATGCTATGGGAAAACTTCCTGGAACCAGAATGGCAGAGTTGAAAGCCAAGTACACCTTGCTGCATGATACCGTGGTGAGGTATGCTATTTACCAATGTGGAGATCTCTTTTATCATATTTAAATTTCTCACTTGTGATGAGACATGTCTTCATTTGCATTTCCCTTAAAGCAGACCCTGAGGCAAGGATTTGAGTTTAAGTAGTTTGAGAAGTGATACCAGATCATGAGAGAATGGGGAAGTAAGACTGGGAAGGGAAGAATCCAACTGGGGATGTGTTAACCTGCGGTTTACACTATGGGTACCTGGGGCTCAGTCTTACACAGGACCCCAAATGACTGTGTAGAACACATCTTAGAACTCTCCCACTGAAGGTGACAAAACTGGGATATGTGTCTGACAGTTTCCACCCCTCATTGATTATGGATTGCTCCTAGGGAGATTAGCTCCTGGCACTTCTAGCTTGCCTTTGAGAAACCAAGCAAGATCCCATGGCCAGAGACAGATCTCAGGAAGAGAAAGACACAGGCACAGTTGGTATGTATGGCAACTGCTCACCAAAGCTATAGGTGGACCAGGGGATTTTGGTGGGACACTGACAATGTCTGCTACAGGACACTCCTGTAGGACTCTTCTCCCTACCTCTGTTCACCACTCAGAGGTGTAGATTCGATGACAACCCCAGTCTACTATGGCTGCTAAGACTTCAATCCTTAATTTTCACCTCTTCCTTCTGCCCCTAGCTACTTACCTTAGCCAAGTCTCAGCAGCAGGTCAGAAGATGAGGCTTCCGTGGAATAATTCAACAAGCTTTCTTGAGCACATGCTATTAGCCATTGGGAGTCTAGGGGACAGGGGAGTAAAGAAAGAAGGGGAAATCCTACTCTGCTGTTATTTCTTACCACTCCCAAGACTCTTTCTTCCTTTTCCCCACCTCCTGACTCATAGCCTTGCATTGTGTCTTTGTCAGAAACCAAGGAAAGATAACAGTGGGTAAAAACTTCATCCTGCCATTCCCCAGCCATCCTCTTCCCCAATCTCCAGCCATTGCCCCTACTTCATATCTTGCCCAGAGTCATGTGGCTACTTTGAGGGTGGGGGCAGGAGGGAAAGGGGGAATGACTGGGAGAAGAGCAGAGCTGCACCCCTATGCAAACTTCACTTGCACCCCACCCCTTGCTTACTCAGCTCCATCTTTGTTCCTAACAACTCTCCAGAGTCCCTAGCCCCAAGCCAAATCCTCATCCTCACCCCTAATGGAGACTCCATTCCCCCATAGTTGGTCCTGGCTGCAAGTGCATACTCATAGTTCTCAAGACTCAGGAATTTGGAAGCTGTAGATGGAAAGTCTGAAACAATCTTTTTCAATATATTTCACACTGCTTCACTGGGAGAAAACTCCACACAGTTATCAGGGCATCCCTTCCAGCCTCATTGCAGTGTTTCTCACCCTCTCAATAGCTCTTATCTAGGGCCTGGTGCTCTAGGTGCAGGGTGCTCTAGGTGCAGTGTGCTCTGACTTGACTTCCTTCTCTCCTGGCCCGCAACTCAGCTCCCAGTGCCCAGTGACAGATAGTAATGCAGCATCAAGATTGTGGTATTATTTCTTCCTGCTTCCAGGTTGTGTTGCAAAACCTTTACTTCCCATCTGCTACCCACATTTGACCTCCTTTTGACCCCTTAGTTCCCTCTCTTGTCATTACAAACACCCACCACTCTCTCCCACTCCCACTGCCTGTAGGGTAGGAAAGCCATGAAGAAGTGGACTCTCCACTCATGCTGCTGGGGCTGCAGCTGGGCAGCTATAGGATGGAAATACTGAACTGAAACTGAGTGAGTTTTCCATAGAAACCATGTTATAAGAGTTGTTAAATTCTCTTCTGCTGACATTATATTTCAAGTACATATGGGTAAATCGTCATTTGTGTTGTGGCTGGAACCGTAACTACCTTATCCTCCTCCTTTCTGTGAGAAAACAGGCACTGTGGGCCGAGTCAAATGCCTTACAATTCCAATAGTTGAAAACTGTCCTATTAAAGACATCAGATAACATTAGATTTACAGAGTATATTAGCATTTAAAGAAATTGAATTGTAAGAGTAGCACCAGCTTTCTTGAATGGAAATTATATGTGTTGTCACTGTAGCTGTTGTTGCCATTTGGTACCTAACGTGGTGCCTGGAACATATTATGTCCAATAAATGTCTTGCTGGATGATGTTGAGCAAATGACATATTAAAGCCTGGGGAAATGGATGGAGCTGGTAACTTCAGTTGAGACAGGCTTGATCAAGTCATTGGGTATCTCTGCAAATGAGCTGAAACATGAAGATTTCTCTTGATAAGGAAATTTGGTGGGGAGCACACACCAAAAAGAGAGTGCTTGCTTTAAAACAGGAAATGGCAAGGGCTTGCTTCTGAATAGGAGAGGTAGCTAATGGGAGAGTTTCTGAGAAAGATGAATCACTTCTGCTGGTAAAGCTGGGGTTGATGTTAGCTTGCAGTGTAGGAAAGTTCTAGAAGACACTGGGGATTCCAAGTCCAATTTTTATGTCCATTCAGATCTACCCTACCACATGTTCAGCCCCTTTCCCTAGATAGGGCCAACGCCATAGAATATAATTGGGGTAATAGGAATCACCCTCTGCTGTGACATTTAAGTCCACCTCTAGCCAGGTTTCCAAATTAGGATCAGAAATCTGTAACTTAATTTATACCCACAATTTTATAGGACAATTTTTCCCCCTAGTTTCCTCATAAAGTGCCATTAGATAAGTTTCTGTCTTTTCTTAGTTCACTAAGGGAGAAAAGACTTTTCTATAATCATGTCAGGAGTATTCAAGAATTCAAGGAAGCCAAGGTTGCTGGGGCAGTTCAAGGGAGGACCCACTATTCTCCTATCATTTAT
Source organism: Galeopterus variegatus (assembly GCF_000696425.1). Lineage (NCBI taxonomy): Eukaryota > Metazoa > Chordata > Mammalia > Dermoptera > Cynocephalidae > Galeopterus > Galeopterus variegatus. The sequence continues at coordinate 1,131,668 of NW_007726178.1, read as the reverse complement.
TCCTTCCTTGGAAGTCATGATTATTCTTCAAAATCAAGTGTGAATATCACATCCACATTGAACTTAATCCTTTCTCTGTCATCTCCCCTTGCTTTGATCTAGATGCCAGTGGTACTGCTCATCACCTGGCACAGACCCATTTGTGTCTGTGCCTCTCTCCTAGATTGTGAGCTCCTTGAGGCCAGGAGATGAGCCTTATTCACCTACCTCTAGCCACTGAGTTGAATTGAACCCAGGAATGGGGAGCAGCTATGTGCATGCTTCCTGCCCTCCTCGCCAGGTCCCCACAGGAGCCATTAAGAGAATTGAGAGTGTACACTTCTCATTATGTGAATTTTTGTTTTCATAACCCAGCACACAAGAGTCAGAGGTCCAACTGCTACAGAATGCTGTACGTTTCACTGAGCAAATACAGCAGCAGCAGTTCCACCTGCAGCAAGCTGATAATTTTCCAGAAGCATTCTCCACAGAGGTCTCCAAAATGAGAGAACAACTTCTCAAGTATCAAAATGAATATGCTGCAGTGAAGGAAAGAGAGTACCATAACCAGTACAGATTAAACAGGTAAATACACAATTCTCCCAGGCACACTGAAGACAGATACTAGCAAACGTCTTTCCACATAAATAAAATTAGAAAAATTAGACTAAATTAGGAAGTAATTTTAGGTACAAGGAGTATGAGATAGCAGTGTGACCATAATTACAGGCCTAGTTCCTCCCTTGATTTCCTAAAATGGGCAGTCCCTGAAGTTTATACATTTTCCAGAAAAAAGCTCAGGTGATGGAGATCCCTGCTTTGTTTTTTGAGTGTTAGAAAAGCCATAGCATTGGGAGCTGCAGTCAAAGAACACACTCCACAACACAAGGACTTGGCGCTCTCTTGCCCTCTCCCTGCCCTGACTGTGGCCCGTTATCCTGTGGCTGTGCCAATACCAGATCATAGGTCTGCATGGCGAGTGTTTCTTCCCACATGCACTGAGGGTAACACCTGGCTCTCTCTCTTCTTCTAATACAACAGCAAGGGGGACCACATATTCAACCTTCACCTCTCATTGCTAAACTATTCCTGAGGATCAAGGAAGAAAGTTATATATTTTTGGAAGACACATTTATTTATCCAAATCTAAAGGACGTCATTTAGTGAACTAAAGCAGAAATTTATTGCCAAAAGGTCAAATGTTATTTCCAAAATCTCCTCCAACATTCCTCCTGGGAAGTAACAACTCAGTGGAAGAGCTGGTTCAGCAAGTCACACTGTTTAGATTGAATTTCAAAATGATTACATTCAGGTTTTATGCTGTGGTGTACTATGTGCTGTGCCCGGGTACCAGAGAGAGAGCCAAACCATCTCTCCTAGAATTTGTTACCTTTTAAGGTGGCAGAACTTTCTCTGGCTATATTTATGAGTAGGTAGATTTCTGACAGTGCAAATATATTTCAGTTCTGCCTAGAGATAAGCAGGTGACTTGAGTGACCTCCCAAAGACCTTCAAGCCCTGGGTTTTGAATCCTCTCCTTGGGACCTATTTTTTCAACCTGGGGGGTGGATAAACAAGGCTGACTTAAAAGAATTCTATTGTGGTGCGGGGGGTGGGGAGGTGCAGGGAATCGGAGGTTTTTTGGTCTTTCAATCTAAACTTGTTTCAGGCTCACCAGTGAGATCTATAAAAAGAAATCTTAGCTATTTCTGTGCTCTGTAAGCAGTCTTTCAGTTGAGAAAATAATGAAATTAAAACAATTGGTGGTTGTTCATTAGTGTTGAAAATATGAATGCTTGACATTTCCGTGAAAGGGTAAGAGGAACATAAGTCAGTTGATATTTAAATTGTTTAACATTTCCAAGAGTTCCTGCCAAGAAAAAAAAAAACAGAATTCTTGTCTTTTAGGTATAGACAGACAAATTGTTCACTGAGCTACTTGAGATAGGGAGGGGATGGTGCATAGTGGCCTACAGTGAACGAGAACATTCAAAATGCACATTTGCAGAAATGTTTAGTATATATTCTTTTTGAATTTGTAAGGAATAATACTTTAGCTTAAGCAGTCTCCCTTGCATTTTCAAATATTAGCAGTTCAAGAATTAACAATCTCATTTTCATAAAAATAATGATAATGCCAAAAGAAACACCAGGAAAGAATTATAGGCTATGCATTTCATTGCTTAATATATTTAGTACTACATGGTACAGAAACAAATTCATTCAACAGCCCCCCTGCCGCCCCTCAGGAAAAAGTAGATATTTCCATCCCCACATAAAAATAAAGAAACTAAGCTAGTGAGAGAAAACTATTCATCCAAATATACAGATGATATTTGTCAGACCAGCACAATAAACTCTCATTTTATTCAGTGTCTGAATAATAGAAGCCCAAATAACGAGCACCCCTCCTCCCCAGCATCTTTAGGAACTTATGATTCATTAGCAACTACTAAGAACAACGTGTTCAAATACTCTAGAGAAAGGGTTTTGGTCTATAATTTTGTTGATTTTCTCATGTTTTCACATAATATTAAACCCCTTAATAAATGCTAATGGTAAGTACAATTGTATGGTTGGTTAATAATTAAATCTATGTTACAATAGTTTCAATTTTGGATTAATATTCATTGATGACCTGTTGATAAATATACAGTTCAGCAAAGACTATATAACCTATTTAAATAAGTTAAATAAATATATTATAAATAAATAATGAAGCTGTTAGATAAGTACTGTTAAGAACTTGTTTTTGAAACAAAGCAGCAGTAATTATCTTTCTAAAAACTTTCTCTGAAAAGATTTCTGAATATTCTGTTCAATCTTTTCCTTGATTTTGTTACCTTTTTGGGCTTCCCTGCTTTCTAGTAATTCCTGAAATTTGGATGGCAAATACATTGTGTGTCTCCTTCTAAATCTGGTGTATTCTGACAAGTCTTGGTCAGCTGGGGAAACAAGACCACGGTCAGTTAGAGCTGTATATGTCATGGCATGGATGCGGAAAGTGGGGACACTTGGGCTGCACACATGCACAGCTATCCCAATGTGACCCTGACTTAGTGACTATTTACTGTCCCATAGTTAGTTCCTGTGGTCCCTGTTGTTCACACAGGGTTTATTATTCTTGCTCCAGTAATGACAGCAAAGTTGGAACTGAGAAACAAACAAAAGGAATGGAGAGGTGATTTTGGCAACGCATCTGGAATTCCAGAAAGGTAGACTATGACAGAGGGGCTTGAAGGTATTCAGGATTAGTAGTAAGCAAAAACATAAAGCTGGAACAGATTTTACCTTCTAAACTTAAAAAAAAAATCTTTCCTCCTCTTGTTCTGGCAACCAATATCTTGACAGAATGAGTTTGGACAAGGTTTCTCAAGTGTAGTCCTCAGATAACTAAAAGAGAAGCACCCGAGAGACTCATTTCACGGGCAGATCCAACCCAAAATCTGATTCCAATTTCTACCCAAGCCCCACCAACCCAAAGTGATATTTGACTTTTAAAAGCTTCCTAAGTAATTCTGATAGACATTAGAGTTTGAAAACTGTTGGTCCCAAAGGTGATTCTCAGCCCTGACTGCATGTTAGGATCACCTGAGTCGTCTCTCAGTGATCATTCAGTCTATGCTTAAATACCTCCAGTGACAGAGAGCTCTCAGCCTCCCATGACAACCCATTCCAGCCTGGGAAGCCCCTATGTTTAGGTAGTTATTGGGTTGGTTCAGAAACCTACCTTCTCGTTGCTGAATCACCTGTTCAGCCTGGTTCTACTCCTATGGTGAAGAACGCCTCTTGCACATGTCGGCATATCAGGCTTCCTACGTCATTTTCACCCACAGATACTTGAGGCCAAAAATCTTTGATGACATGGCTTCAGTTAGGACTATCTTGTTGCAGAAAGGAAGTAAATCCTAAAGAGCTTTGATGTTGAAGCACCCCTTAGTCAGGAAAGTTGAAAAATGTCAGATTTAAATTTTAATGTGAGTTTAAAAGGAGTTAATATATACCAAGAGGCACACAAACAAAAAATGTTTTTGCCCAAGGAATGCCATGTAAAAATGATAATCCAAAAGGAGAAAAAAAGAAAATACATAAAGATGTTTATTATATCATTATTTATAGAAATGAAAAATTGGAGGAAATCTGAATTCTAAATAATAATGCATTCCAGATGCAGCTTGATACTGAAAAGCTCTGGAGTCAGATATAGCGGGTTTGAATGTCAGATTTGCCTTGCTTGCCTGTGTGACTTTGGAAAAGATGCTTAACTCCTCAGTTTCTTCATTTGTACAGTAAATATAACAATACCTATTTAGCAAAGTTATGAAGTTTGGAAATGATGCATGTAAAGTACCTGGCATATAGTAGGTTCAATATATGATTGGTAATATTTAGGATTATTTTGTTATGATATATCCACCCAATAGAAAACTTTGAAAATAGCTATTAAATTACCAATTATGGAGTCTGTTTAGCAATTTGGGGAAATATTTTAATTAAATGTTAGGTAAAAGTGTATTCAACCATACATATACATTTAATATCATTTTATTAAAAGATACAGGAAAAATAAAAATGATCAACCATGGTGTGATAGGGGTAGGATGAAGTTCTTTCTCTGTAAATGGAAAAATGCATATCTTTTAGAGGAAGTAAAAGTCCATCAGGGTTTCTTAATAAAAAGAGAAAAATGCATGATAAAATTAGCCATTTTATGTTTGTTTAAAGAAAAGATCATTTTATATTTATTTAAAGAAAAGACCATAAGTCATTTCCTGTGAGAGAGCTTCATGTCACCATTTTGATACACAGGAACACTCAGGTTGCCTTTAGAACCAAAAGATGGCAGCACACTACCACCCACTGGTGGCAGTGTACCTGAGGTGTAGGATCAATTTTTGAGAAGTAAAATATAGCCAATTTATATGCAAGCTCCAAAAGCAAAGGCCTAAGTATTTAAAGCTCTGAAAAATTCACTTCAATTTGTGGTCTGGACAGCTAATCTATATTAAATTCAATGTTACACATACTTATTACACTAACCTTAACCTATATTATTGCAAATACAATTTCATAAAAATAAAACCTGGTGTACATGCTCCTAGCTTCATGTTCCCATATGTACTGGCTACTGCATATTTGATATAACCAGTGGACACAATATTCCACATATTCCCATTTTCATTTTATAGATAAATCTTTCTATATTTTAAAGTTTATATTGATCACATTTGGAAAATCTTATTACTTCTTTGACACTTAATAGCCATTACATGCAGAATAACAAGAAACTTGGACAATATTTCTCTTAGACTTCTTCAGGAAGTCTAGTGGACAAAACACAGTTGAAAGTAAGGTTCTGGAAGAAGAAAATAAATAAGCGATTGGATCCAACCCATTATTATTTATTTTGTTTAGAACATCCAGGGTAACCTTATTTAAGACAGTTTCCAAAATCTCACTTTAGCATCATGTCATCTCAAACTATCAGTTAAAATAAAAATATAACAATTTTTGTGTGTGTATTTTTCTCATCAACAAGTGAAAGAAACCATATCTTCCCATTCACTGTCTGTACTTCCTAATATTTTCTATTTCCTTTGTTAGTTAATCTCAACTTACAACAATGACCAGCTTTCAGGAAAAGTTCTGCCATTTCTTTCTGCAGATGTCAATTATATCCAATTGATTGATGATGGTGTTGTGTTCAACCATGTCCTTACTGGTTTTCTGTCTTCTGGATCTATTTTTTGATAGAGGGGTGTTGAAGTCTCCAACTATAATAGTTGATTCATCTACTTCTCCTTGCAGTTTTACCAGTTTTTGCCTCATGTATTTTGATGTTCTGTTAGGTGCATGCACACATTAAGGATTGTTATGTCTTCTGGGAGAATTGACTTCTTTATCATTATGTAATGTCCCTCTTTATCTGTGATAAGTTTCCTTGTTCTGAATCTGCTGTCTGAAATTAATATAGTGACTCCCACTTTCTTTTGATTTGTGTTAGCATGGTATATCATTCTCCATTCATTTATACTTAATCTATATGTGTCTTTATATTTAAAGTGGGTTACTTGTAAACAACATATAGTTAGGTCTTTTTTTAAAATCCACTCTATCTGTTTTTTAAACTGATTTTAACATGACTATTGATTTAGTTAGATTAACATCTACTATATTTGTTACTATTTTCCATTTGTTGCCCTTGTTTTTTGTTCCTATTTGTTGTCCCCTCTTTTTCTGCTTTATGTGTTCTTGAGCATTTTATATGATTCCATTTTCTCTTCTTTCTTAGTGTATTAGTTGTACTTCTTTTTTGACTTTAGTGGTTGCGCTAGAGTTTGTAATATACATTTACAACTAATTAAAGATCACTTTCAAATAACACTATACCACCTCAAGTACTAATAACAAAATAATCCTATTCCTTCTGCCTATCCCTTGTGTTATTACTGTCATTCATTTCACTTATACATAAGTATATACATAAATATGTGAGTACTTCAAAAGTTCAGGGAAAAATTTGTGTTATCTTTTAATTCTAAGTTTCCCTGAACTTTTTAGTGCTCTGTGTGTGTATGCATAACTGAATACATTGTTGCTATTATAATTTTGAACAAACCATTATTTAGAAAATATTCTTATCTCAATTAATAAAAGAAAAACTTTTTAAAATTCTTAATTGAGCTAATTAGGGTTAAAAAATGAAAGTTTTTCTTTTATCTTCACTTATTTCCTCTCCAATGCTTTTTCTTTCTTTATATAGATCCAAGTTTCTGATTTATATCATTTTCCTTCTCTCTAAATAGCTTCTTTTCACATTTCTTGCAAGACAGGTCTACTGGCAACAAATGTCCTCAATTTTTGTTTGTCTGAGAAAGTCTTTATTTCTCCTCTGCTTTTGAAGAATAATTTCACAGGGCAAGAGTTTTAGGTTGGTGTGGGGTTTTTTCTCTCAACATTTTAAATATTTCACTCCCCTCTCTTCTTGCTCGCATGGTTTCTGAGAAGTCAGATTTAATTCTTATTTTTGCTTCTCTACAGGTAAGGTGTGTTTTTCCTCTAGCTTCTTTCAGGATTTTTTTTAACCTTCAATTTACTGAATTTATATATGATATGCCTAGGTATAGCTTTTTTCAGTTTGTTCAGCATTTCACTTGTCATGAGGATGGAGTAGAGCCTCCCTAACTCCTTATATGCAGGAATAGAAATCGGAAGCATTTTGCTGTATTAGTTTCTCCTCATTTTATAGGTTTCTAAATTTTGGAATCCCAGGAATCAGTCCTCAGCCCTCTTCCTATTTCTATCTACAATTTTTCCCGAAGTGATCTTATCCAGTCCTATGGCCTTAAACATCATCTAGTGGATTCTGGTTCCAGGTAAGATGAAGTAAGCCCACTTCATCCTGTCTCTCCTACTGAACACAACTGTAAAACTGAATGGAATGCATAGAGCATATATTTGAAGACTCTGACAAGTAAACAATAACAGGCAACTGGGGAAGAAGATTAGAGTTCAAAGTACCATGAACAGGTTTTGAACTTATCATTTTTCCCCACTGGTATCCCCTAGCCTAAATGCTAAACAATCTGAAGTCCAGAAGAGGACATTGATCTGGGCAGAGAGAGCTCTAGGAAAAGACCCCTGGTTCTGGCTCACGTAGCAGGCAAGGAACTCATAATGCTCAGAGAGAGTGCAAAACCCTCTGTTTTATTTTATTTTATTTTTTCTCCTCTCCATTCTCTCACACTTCAGCTCCCAAGCAAGACAGAAGCAACAATGGCAGAGGCCACTTGCAATGGGAGTCCATAGGAGCCAAAATTCTGAGGGAGGAGAATCTTTGCTATGTTTGGAGTTGTGATTTTCAAGAGAATGGGAAAATCTCTTTTGATTATTTTTTTCCTCTCTCTCTCTCTGTCTTCCCACTGCCTGGTTCCAGACATGAGGTAGTACAGGGCAACAGAGGTAGTACAGGGCAACTAAATCTCCATCTTCCTGGCTGAAGGTCCAAAATGGAGGAGATTCAAGTATCTAGAAAGGACTGAAGAGATCCCAGAGATGGAAACGCTTTTAAAAGTGAACACATTAAGTTGTTTCAGAACTTCTGGGCTCATCCCCAAGCTGTGCATTTGTGAATCTGACTCTATCCCCAGTTTACAAAAGCATTTCAGAACTGAACTAAGATAGTCTATTCCCAGGTCCCAAATTTGTCAATGGGTGGCATACATGCAGGAAAGATCTGAATAGCCCTCTAAATGTGTTGGAAACTGAACTGATATTGAAACCATAGCCCCCAGAAATTTGGCTGGATCCTTTGAACTGAACCTAACAAGGTCTGCTAAAACAAAATATCAACATTTTTCATAGGATTTAAACAAGACCCAGAATCTCTTAATATAATGTTCAAAATTTCCATAGTGTAATCCAAAATTTTTCACATATAAAGAACCAGAGGTATATCAACATGCATGAAAGAAGACAACCAACAGGTACCAATATGGAGATGACACAGGTGTTTGAATTAGCTGACAAAGACTTAAAGCAGTTTTTATACAAATACTCCAACAAACAAATTCAAATACCTTTGAAACAAATGGAAAAATAGAAATTCTCAGAAAACAAAAAAAACATATAAAGAAGACCCTCATGGCATTTAAAACTGAAAGATATAACTAAAGTTTTAAAAACTCACAAGATAGAATCAATAACAGCTTGGAGATAACAGAAATCAGTGAACTTAAAGATAGATGTATAGAAATTATCCAATCTGAACAGAGAGAAAAAAGATTGAGCAAAAATAAACAGAGCCTTAGGCACTCAAAGGACAATAACACAAGATCTAATTCACATCATCGTAGTTGCAGAAATAGAGAAAGTGTGTGGTGATGAGAAGATCATTGAAGAAATAACGGCTGAAAATTTCCCAATTTTTGTAAAAGACATAAGCCCACAGATTCAAAAAGTTCAATGAATCCCAAACAGGGTAAAACCAAAGAAATACAATTCAAATGTGTTCATAATAAAACTGCTGAAAACTAAAGACAAAAAAAAAATGTTTTTGAAAGAAGCAAGGAATAGAGAGGCTTCAAGAATGACACTCATGCTTATAATTTTGAAAATTAAATGAATCGGAATGTCATTACTGAGAGAAGTAATAGAAAAACAGTAGGTTTCAGAGGGAAGATGATGAGTTTTAGTTTGAAGGGTCTTCAGTACACACAGCTGGAATCATCCAAGAAGAAACTGAAAATTAAAAATTGGAGCATCAAGGAAATTCTGAGCTGGAGATATGGATTTGAAAGTCATCATTGTAACTGAATTTGTGGAAACAGCACAGAGAGTAAGAAAAGAATATAGCCTTCAGTTAGGCTATGCAGCAACAACAACAAATCTTAAAATCTCAGTGGAATAAGATAAGATTCTGTTTCTGTTCACAGCATAGCCCAGTGCAAGTCATGTAGCCTCCACCATCCTGTAGCCTTGCCAACTGGAGTACATGCTTTTCAACTTCAACACGGCTGGGGAAGACAAGCAATGTGTATTTCCACTCACCTTCCATTGGCAAGAATTAGTCCCATGGCCCCAATCCAAGTACAAGAGAAGCTGTCAAAGATAGTATTCCTGTGTGTCCAGCAAGGGAAAATGGTGTGGTGAACACATGGCAATGTGTTCGTCACAAGGGCCAAAGGCAGATCCTTATCAACTTAGCCAAACAACCATGAGATAGAAGTATAGACAAAATGTGCCCACCTTGTCTTCTAATGAGTTCATTTCTGACTTTTAATAGTTTGGAATAGAAATAAAATTAAAAAGAATTATTTTCAAATACCCACATCTAATATTCACTTAAACTTGGTTCCTGGTCTAAATCTGTTCTTCACCCGAAATATTCATTTAATCTCTTGGATATCCATGTTCCTACGACATCAGCATCTTTGTAGAGTCCTTGGTTCTAACACTTTATGATTCTCTCTATAATGTTCCTCTCTAATATTATACCTCAGGAATGCAATTGCCACACAAAACTAAAACTGAGCTCTTGAAATAACCCTTCTCCACACCTTTGAACAACTGTGAGTCTTCCCTCCCATGATTTCCATGAGGTTTTTCTCCAATACAAATGTAAAAGAATGTAATGCGATAGGTCATTCTGAGGAAAGGTATATTTCCATATGCATACCCTTACTTCGATTAACATATAAATTATTTTATTTCAGGTAATGAAAATAGGAATAAAACTAATTTCAGTTATTCCATTTATTCTTATAAATATTTTTTGGATGCCAACTATGTGCAAGCACTTTTTAAGGCAATGATGATAGAGAGGTAAACAGGACAAAGTCCCAGCCCTTGTAGGAACTAGGTTTTCTCATGGAGAAATAAACAAATATGTATATGATATCAGGTAGTGATGACTACTAAAGAGAAAAGTAAAGCAGAACAAGGAAAGAGTGATGAAGAATATTGGTGCCATCTTACATAGGATGGTCAGGCGCCTCTAGTAGAAGGTGACACCCAGTACATTGTTTGCATGAAGTGAGGAGTGAGCTATGCAGGGATCTGTGTAAAGGGGATGCCAGTTGGAACAATCAAAAAGGGCAAAGACCCTGTGGCAGGAACAAGCTTGGCAAGAAGGCCAGTGTGGCCCGAGCCAAGAGTGGCCGGCATCAAGACCAGAGAGGCAGATTATACAGGGCCATGTAGGCTTGGGAAAGGAGTTCAAGTTTTGATCCATGTGTGATGGGAAGTTATAGAGCAGGTAGGTGATATGATCTTGTTTACATTGTTAAAAAAAAACTCACTTTGGTGCTAGGTGGAGAATTGACTTTAATGCACAGTCAGAGATCAGTTGGGATGCTGTAGCAGTTGTCCAGGTGGGCACTAGTCCATTGCAAGTAATATGAAGAAGGAAAAGCCCAAAGCCTGCTGGAAGGAGCCTGAGTCTGGGAGATCCATGTTCCCAAACAGTAATAATGTGCTGAGATACAAGGTGCTGCTCTAATGGGTATGTGTACACAGTGTTGTGGGAGTGCTGCGGAGGAGCAAGCACCTAAATGGGCCTGTGGGAGTCAGGAAAACCATTATAAAGAATGAATACCACATTGCCTGGCACACAAGCATGGAAATGGCATTCTGAGAAGAAAAACTGGAAAGTTATTAATATAGGAAAGAGCTTATTCTTTTGTATTTTGTCAAACTTGATTTTTATTATTTATTTATTTATTTATTCATTTATTCATTTATTTTTTGCAGCTTAATGGAAGAAAAAAACCTCATAATAAAGGAATTTGAGAAGATACCTAAGCCAGGAGTAAGTTTTAGATGATCCAGAGTTTGTTAAATACAAGAGGATTCAAACATCTATTTTTATAAGTATTAATGTTTATCATGCAACCATACCCTGAAACATTTAAAAGTTCAAAAAGTCTTACCTATGGATGATGCTAAAAGGAAATCTACATAACTTCTGGAGTCAAAATAAGTGATGCCTATTATAAGCTTTAGCTCTTTGGCATCTAATTTAAGCTGTGCTTAGCTAGACAATATCTGCTTCATTTCCAGAAGAAAAAAATATCCTGTGGTTAACATTTAAAAAACATTATTTTTGCTGTAGCTATTACCCTCATAGCTTTCTGAACATCTCAAGCTATTATGGGAAATTTTTGTAGAGAACATGTATCATTTATCTATTCCTGCATAACAAACTGTCCCAAAACTTAATAGCTTAAAACAATAACCATTTCTTATTTTTCAGAGTTCTGAATTCTTCTGGTCTGGGCTAGCCAGGTTGGGGCTGGGTGGCTTAGGATGGCTTCGTTTGTTTGTCAGCCAGTTGGCAGTCTAGTTGGTCTAAGGTCACATGTCAGTAGTTGGTCATGTGATGGTGGAAGGGTTTCCAGCCTCAAAAGAGGGCAAACAAACTCAAAACAAAACTTAAAGAACTCAAGAACTTTTTGAGCCTCTGCTTAAATCAGTTTTGGTAATATCCTATTGGTCAAAATAAGTCAATGGCCAAGTCTAGAATCAAGAAATAGAGAAGTAGGCCCTACCTACCTCTTAAAGAAAAGAATTGCAAGGTCACCTTGCAAAGGGCATGCATACCCTAGGGAATAGGAGGAATTTGTGGCATTTTTTGTGATCTACCTTAGTAAGTAAATAGAAAGATGATCGTCCTTTGCATTGCTTCCACCTTCTGCATGGTTACATTTCAAAGGTGCGTTGGTTGTAGTTTAATTCCAAGGCCAGACCACAAACTGTTTAGCGCAGAGTAAAATACTATTATTTCTATATAAGTACACCTAACCACCATTTGCAGCACAGACTTTATGGCAAAAAGTGTTTTGAATTTTAGTTTCAGATCATAGGATTAGTAACTTTATTCTCTCCCAGCAGCAGTGGAAGGAGAGGGAGATGCAGAAAGCCCAGAGCAGGCTAAATGGATCCATCCACTTAGACCTAAGTAACATGTAGACTTTCTGAGTATAAGAAGATTTCCCTCCTATAAGTCAAACACTCCCCAGATAATCAGATATGGGAAACAAAAATCTATTTGGGTCTGGGGGTAGATGGCATTTGGGGAGAATATGTATGAGTTAGAGATAATTAAATTAATTAGAAAGTGGGGGATTAAGGAGCACAAAGAGTTGGGTATTCCGGATGTGAACTCCCTTTTCTTTACTTCCCATGAGTGATGCCGATTAACCATAAGCCAGATATTCAAAGATCATTTGCATCTGATTTGTCAAAATCAGCTACTAGAAAACAAAGCTACTGGAAAATAGCCTGGACATTTTCATTAATGCCTTTTGGTATGAAATAAAAATTAACTCAGAAAAATGAAACTTGTAAATTATAGGAGGATGAAAAAGAGCACTAGTAAAAAAAATAAGAATTCAGATCTCATGTAAAATGTTTAATTATACATGCAGTATAATTTTCATGCCTTTTTTAAAGATGGCAGAAATCATAAATTGCATTTAACTTTGTGAGAAATCATTCATGAACCTTGAAACAAATAAAATCAAAATGGTGAGTAAATTTTTAATATAGTTTTTAGGTCGATAAATGTTTGCTTAGACTTTGTAATCTAATTATTTTCATGACTTTTAAAGGAAATGGAAAAGAAGATGAAAATATTGAGAGAAAGCACTGAAGAATTACGTAAGGAAACAATGCAGAAGAAATTAGAAATTAAAAATTTACGAGAAGATTTGACATCTAAGCAAAAGCAATTACTAAAGGAACAGAAGGAACTAGAAGAATTGTTGGAACATCAGGTCGTGCTAAAGGTGTGCCGCTTATAGATTATAATTATTTAAAAGTTGTGCCTGCATGGATGTAAAAACGCATGGTTATCAAGATTAACTACATAGGTTTGACAAACAGGGGTATTGTCACACAACCTGAAATGTTCTGAATTGAGATTGATCAAACTAAACCTAGGCTCTGGGAATTCACAAAAGACTAGGATGTTTTGTAGCATCACTCTAATTTAGAGCCCTGACCATGGGAAAAGGCTTCTCCAGACCTCACCAAACATTTTTCAGTATTAGAAACAAGTATCACAGTCAATTGCTCCCTTGAAGAACAACCAAATGTCTTGACCTCTCATGTATATTGTTTTGTATTACCTTATCCTTATCTGTTTGATTCCACTCCACTTCCTCTCACCATAAAAGTGCTAAGGAGCCTGTGTTTATCTTTTAGGAAACAATGAATTAAACTTTATTTTAGTTAGAAAAATTCATAACTCTCAAAACAATTTAACCTAGAATTGTTTGAAAAACAACAACATCTGAGACTCACTGGCTTACAGGATAAACATGATGCTCTTTGACCTTTTTCCTGAGAAGTCTTACAGTAGTCGGCTGAAATGTGCCCATCTGCTACCCAGAACATTGAAGCTGAGCAGAGAGAGATTTACCAAGAGCCCAGTGAAGCTTGAACTTCAGGCCTCTCATGTGTATGAACCTCTTCCAGGGTCCTGTACCTAATTTAGCATTTGTATTTTTTCTACTCTTTTTTCTTAAAAAAGGGCCCCCCAAATTGTACACGTTTCATTCAGCCTCACAAAATTTGGGTCTGCCCCAGGACTGCACAAGAGCCCCTCGAGAAATGTCTTACCCTCCCATACTGCACTGATGAGTTCAGCCTCCATGTGTGTGAGTTGCCCCAAGCCCCACAGTCCAGTGTGATCCTCAGGCAGGAAAGGGCTCTTCTGTAATCCCTTCCTTGTTCCTAAGACTCTTGAGGCTTAATGTGAACCTTCCATGAACCCACAGAGCATAATGGAAAGTGGTGTTGGACAAACTCAGCTTCTGGTCTTGGTTTTGCCACTTCCTAGCTATGCGACTGGGGAAAATTACTTAACTTCTCATAGCAGGAGTCTTAGGCAGGGTTCCCTACAAGCAGACCCTAAGACTAGTATTTATTGAGGAAGAGCTCTAAGGAAAATCCTGCAGGGGACTGAGGTAATCAGGACAAAACTGGGGAAGAAGCTGTGAGCCAAAATATGGTTTCAGGAGAACTCTAGTGTCAACATTACCCCATGGAGAATTCTAGATCATGAATTGTACCACAGAGACTCTTCTACCCAGAGGTATGGGGTATGGGCTGGTATATCGCCACATCAGTTAGTCATTGGCCACAGCCTGTTCCCCTCTTCCCTCCACCACTTCTCCCCGTTGCCTGACAAGACAGCTCTGCTCAGCCAGTGGCAATCTGATGGGGAAGAGATTAAGCATGAGCTGTCAGCAGTCAACCCCTGCAGCACGCAAGGATGGGTGAACTCCAAAAAGGGAATCTGAGCAGAGCAAAAACAGTATTCTTTACACCCAATTACCTCCTCTTTAAAATAGTAACAAATATAACTATGTTCTTAGGTCATTGCGAATACTGAATGGGATAATTAAAGCACACAGAGCAGATAGTAAGAATTCTATATACTGTAGTTCCTTTCTCTCTCCTACTTAATTTGCTTGTCTTAATTGCTTCTGGTCCAAGACTACATAATTTAATGTGATCCCATTTCTTTACTAGGATGAAGTGGCCCACCATCAAACCATTCCTGTACAAATAGGAAAAGAGATAGAAAAGACAACACGCAGAAAAGTGTATGGTTTAATATTTTTATTCTGAATCCCTCTCAGCCTACCCTCCCCCAAATTACGTGTACACACTAAAATGAGAGTAATATTCATGGGACACATTAAATTACTATTATAATTGTATATAGATCTGCTTTTATCCCTGTCTAGGTCGTGTATCTTAGGGTTTTGTTTTTTTTTTTTTAAAGAAAGCAGTACAGCAAATTCCTATCATTCATAGCACTTATTTTTGTCTTAATTATGGGTCAAGATTCTGTTTCCTACTTATAAATCATATCTTTATGGAGAACACCAATTGACTTTAGCAGAACTGCCAAGGAATATATTATTTGAACTGATTCGAATTTCATGGTCTAGAAGTATGTCAGCCAGCCAGCAGCCTAAAGCCCAGATGATAGTTACTCCCCACTGTGCCCCCCTGGCCTACACCTACTCATGTGTGTAACTCCCCCAGACATTCGGAGTAGATTTGGATGCAGAGGTCATTGAGGAAATGCTCGGGGTTTAGAGGAACCTAAAAAGATAAAGAAAAGTAAAGATACAAAAATTCAGGAGGAATAATATGATTGCTCTGGTGACTGATCTTAAAAGAATGGAAAACGAAGCAGGCAGTAGTAGTGGTTCTAAAAACCAAGCTCACCGCACCAAAGCTGAGAAATTCAGGTCAGTTCCCAGAGGCTGGTCAGGATGAGGGTTGAATCACAAGAGATAGTAGTGATTGGGATGTGGGGAGAAAGATTGGGATCTGGGCAAATCCCTGGCCTCAGGGGCACCCAGTGGAGAAACCCTCTAAGTCTCATTCATCTGTGTTCTTCAGCCACTTCTGTGATCATTGAATTTATCAGTAGCTCTTCTGCTATCTGGTTAGGAAGTGAGACTAGGTAAAGATAGTGTGGGTTCAAAGTAAAGCAAGTGTGTGTGCGTGCATACATGTGTGTATCCCTACAGAGAAATGGAGAAGAAAAAACTTGTCTTGGAGCACGTAGTCAAAGAGCTAAATGATGCCCTAAAGAAAATTGAAATGAAAGTTAGTGCTATAGTGGAAGAGAAGGAGGATGTAATAAAGGAAGTTGAAGGCAAACGAGCCTTACTTGAAATCAAAGAACGAGAATATAACCAGTTGGTCAAGCTACTAGAATTAACCAGAGAAAATGAAGCAACTTCACAAACTGAAAGGTTAGTTATATTTATGTGTGTTCTGTCACCTAAATTTTTCTTCAATTTATATTTGAGGATTCAGAATTTAATCTCAAACAGTTTTATGTTGATTTCATAAACTTTCAATAGAATTTTAAATCAATTTTACCATTAATAAAAAATATATTATCAAATAAAACATTTTTAAAGATTTTTCCATCCACTTGAATTATTGTTTTCCTTAATTCTCTGACCAGATTTTAAGGACAAAATCTGTTACATGTTGTAAGTTTCTGAAATGTGCCTCTGTAAAAGTATATCACTGGAGTGTGCTACATTCTCGTAGTTCAGGCATTTTACCAAAGTAATGGTATTTCTGAGGTAATCTTGGCATTTTCTCAATGGGAGCAATTTCATAGTGTGATTCCTTAGGAGAGATTTATTTCCTACTTATAAGTAAAATTTCAGGGAAATGGAGGCTTCTGTCTCTGCCAATCCATTATTACATTTGGTAGTTTTATGACTGCAGCTGTAAATGATGCCACCTCTCAAACCCAGTTGCTTTTGGCATGATTTACAATTTATGATCCTAACATGAGAATAGTTCTGCATGTATGTACAGACTATGCTGTGTTGATAAGTTTTGAAAAACTTGTAGGACAGCTCATGACAAATCACTTTCATTTTTTCCCTTTACCTGGAACAGAGGGATCTTGGATCTCAATTTCCGAAACAGCCTCATCGACAAGCAGAACTACCACGATGAACTTTCTCGTAAGCAAAGAGAGAAAGAACGAGATTTTCGAAATTTAAAAAAGATGGAGCTACTCTTGAAAGTGTCCTCGGATGCACTCATTCAAACTCAAGCAATGCATCAAAGGCTTCTACTAGAGGTGGGTGCTGTAAACCAGTCTGATTTCTAAGCTTAGTTCTGTCTTTTGTAGTAAAAATATTTTAGGAAGTTGTTTTTGCTATCAATAGAGAAAGAAGCAAAAAAGAAAAGTAATAGAGAAAAGGTAATTTTCAAATGCACTGAACCTGTTATAGAGTCTATAGTCCTATAATGTTTTTCAATCTCTTTTTGCTAGCCCAAGATTAGAGAAATGTCGTGTTTGGATCAGGCATGAGTCTGGCCAGGGGGTAACTGGGCCATCCAGTTCTGGAAGATTTAAAGGGATCACTGAAGGGTAACAGCTGAAAGAGTCAGATCCAACAAAATGTCATGGTAGACAATGACAGTTAAGGACCAGATCAGATCATGTAAATATAGGTGGTCAGTTGGTCTGCACCTCCAACTAGCCAAGAGCAATCCAGACTGAATGTCAGGCTACCTGGCTAATTCTGTGCAGTATCAGAGGTGTACCCCAGTTTGAAGAGGCTCAAGATGGCTGTTACCTTCTCACTACCTCTGTGTTCCCAAGTGAGGGGTTTAGTCCTGTTGCCTCTGACTTTTATCTCTCTTAGATGGTGCTCCCTGTGCTAAGTGACCAAACGCTACTACAAAGGCAGAGGATCCATGAGAGGGCTGGAGTCTTAGTCAGTGCTTCCTTTGGTGAAAAGGGGATCAGTCTCTGAGATTAAGCAGCCGGGTGTATAGAAACCTTACCCATTTTCTTCAGGACTGTCATGCTCCAGGACCTTATGGAGGTTCATGACCTCAGAAATTTAAACAGGAGTTTCCAACCATGGTAGACAGTTCTGATTCTAACCTATGCCTAGCTCTCTTCTTCTTCTGGGCACGTGGAAAGTTCATATTTCCTTGCACCCTTTGCGGTTGAGCAGGGTCATAGAACTAGTTCTGCCCAACAGATTATGGACAGAGGTGACACGTGTCACTTCCAGCCTGGAACATCTAATTACCAGTGTAAGTACCTCTAGCTCTTTTTCTCTGCCCTGTTGTAATTGTGGGAGTATGAAGATACTTCACAAAGTTCATGGAAATATGGAATTGAATGATAATACAATTCTTTCCATGATCTTTTTGAAGAACCCTCATATGTGATGAAATGGAGGGGCTGCAACATGGGAGCAGCCAGAAATGCTGAGCCAAGAGTGGCCTTAAGGAGTCATCTTGATTGGCCACAGGCTTTGTAAGAAATAGCTTTCATTATTCAAAGCCATGATGTTTGAGGAGTGATTATGTCTGTAGCGTAACTTAGCCTGTCCTAACTGAAAGACCAACCTTAAGCAAGGAGTGAAAAAATTGGTTAGGGTTATGAGTGTTACAGTCGACTAGCACTTTGTCTTGCTGTCAGATGGCACTCATAATCTTTTTTTTTTTTTTAATTTTCTATCTCAGTGAGGCAAAATGTGTTTTTACTCTGTTGTAAAACAAATAGAATAGTTATTTATGTTTCTTATGTATTTTAATAGTTTTATTGCCATTCCAGCAGGTAGATTGATTTTTATAACTCAAATATCTCTTTAACTCTAGTAATGCTTTTTGTCTTAAAAGTTTTTGTCTAATATTTTTACAGTAATATTAGTTACATAGCTTTTGGGGGGTTAGATTTTGCATGGTATTTCCCTTCCCACTTATTTACTTTCATTCTTTCTATGTCCGTATTTAGGTATGTCTCTCCTACACAGCACATATTTTTCAAAATCTGGTGTGATAAGTTCGGCCTTTTAATTCTTGTATTTAGACCAAAAATTAACACTTAATACAATTGTGGATATACTTGAACTTATATCTATGGCATTACTATTACTTTATCTTGGTCCTATCTGTTTTATGTTTTATTTTCTCTTCTATATTTACTTCTTTAGGATTAATGAAAGTTTTATTTTGTTCTGTTTTCCCTGTTTTAAATACACATTAGTTTTGCATTCTCTTCCACTCTTTGGGTGGTACCCTAAAGAATAGTAAGTCAAGGATAACTGTTATAGAGTTCAGTATAAATTAATACTTTTACTGCTTTCCAGACAACGTTAGAACCTTTGAGGATTTTAACTCTATTTACCTTTGCAACTCTTATGCCTTCGAACATATTTTTAATCCAACTTTCAAGTTATTCTTGTTGGAAGCATTGGTTTACTACAAGCTGCTCCATCTTAGCCCAGACTCTAGCACATTAATATTTTAATTTGTTTTATTTATTTATTCTTGGTGGTTGGCTGGTACAGGGATCCAAACCCTTGACCTTGGTGTTATCAGCACCAACCTCTCCCAAGTGAGCTAACCAGCCAGCCCCCACATTAAGATTTTAAGTTGTAACTTTGGGAAAACACAGACCCTGTGGACACCCTACCTTAGTTATAATGAGATTTATGTTAATAGCAGGTATAATATTTATTCAAAGTATTGGTAGAAACCTAGATTTGATGAGTAGGAGACTCTTAAAACCAGCAGGTATTGCTTGTATTGACAAAACAATCCCTGTTTATTGACCAAATAACCATTTAGCAAGATTTCTTTAAACAATACAATAAAAATTATTATTGCCTTTAATAACCAATTTTGGTGAATTCAGTATTAAATTGTCTGTTAAATATGTTTCTAATGCTGAATCAACAAAGTATTCCCTTAAAAGTGAAGAGTCAGGTAACTTAAATAGAAATGGTAGGATAATTTATCACCTAAAGTAGTACTTCTTAGTGATCTCAAAAAATGGTTATACGTTGATAAAAGTCACAAGATTGGTTCTAAAACATGATACACACTAAACAGACTTAAGTTTGCCTCTACCAGAAAATTTAGATTAAGTACCATAGGAAGGACACACAAACAATATAAAGTGTAATTCCACTAGTTCCACTTCCAGTTAAAATATAAAATGTGATGGGCCATGGTTCCTAACATAACAGCCAGGGGAAAAAAATGGATAAAGCAAAAGTCATGTATTTTTAAAAGACATATGAGAGTTGTGGGAAGTAAATTCCATGAAGGTACAATCACTTCTCGGTGAGCAGAGATGGTTGGCCTTCTCCCTCCCTGACATACTTGCTAAGTGTAGGCATGGGCAGGTGGAAGATGAACCTGCCACAGGCAGAGAGGCTTTGCTGGGGTTAAGGAAAAATCATCAGAACTTTTTTGTTGTTTTGTTTTTGAGGGCAGCTCGCTGGTATGGCAATCCGAACCCTTGGCCTTGATGTTACTAGCACCATGCTCTCCCAAGTGAGCTAACTACCAGCCTAAACCATCAAGTCTTTTAATGGCCATGTTTGTTGGCATGACAAAATGGAATCTGGAGGATTCCTTAGTCAAAAACATCATACTTTCATATAATAATATTACACATTACAGTACCCCTCTGCATTTAAACATGACTCTTATTGACTTCCATTCAGCACTGAAAAGAAATAAGACTGCATATCTGCATTTTAAGACAGTGGCTCCAGGGGTTTTGCTCTGACATTCACAATCATGTTTTAAGGATCAGAATATCATGAGTCTATAAAGTTATTCTCTTTCTAAACATAAGACCATGTCCAAGATTGTGAAAACAACAAAATCCTCTTACCAACAAAATATGACACTTTCTTAGGCTACAAATTTTCTTTATTTATAGTTTTCTAGAGATTTCATCTCTCTGCTCTGACTTAAAAGTGGTGCATTTTTCTCTCTTCATGACTTATTTCCAGTGTTCAAGGCAATTGTGCCAACATACTATATTGAGGAGAGCTTCAGCTTAGAGTAAAGCAGGTCAGGTTTAGCACCTAGATCCATTGAACTTCCTATGTTAGGTGTTTCCAAATCTTTGAACTGGGATTATTGCAAAGAATAAAAGTGATCGCAAATGTTAAAGTGTGTTGTTCCAAGAAGGTAAATATTGCTTTCCTTCCTTTCTACACATGAACTTTTTCAAAAGCTAAGAAAATCTTGTGGAAAATTTCAAGGCCTTAGGATAAGACTATGAGTATGGCTATTTCATTCCTACAGTGAAGACTGCATCATCAGGTCCTACTGGTGAACCTCAGAAATGTCAATACCCTCTCAACGTTACCTGAATGACTGCAACTGCCCACCAGCTGTTCCCCATAGGTCCTGTTGATTCCATGTCCAATCCATCCTCAATTTTGCTTCCTAATTAATATTCTTAAGTGATACACTCATGTGTCACTCACCTGATAAAAACTTCCAATGGATTCTCATTTCACATAATCATAGGATGAAAGAATTGAGAGGAACCTGAAAGATCATATGGCCTACTCAAGGCAAACAGGTTTCATCTCAAGTATCAGCTTCATTCATTTGGTGGTAGCTCCCTACAGTGACTATGTTGCAAAGGATTCCGAGGCCCAGTGCTGGCTTGTCAGATAGGAGCTCTGTCCCAGGCATAAAAAGATTTTCCATGTATTTCCTATTCCTAATCAAGTCCTCTTGTTATCAAGTACTATTCCTTCAGCTGATTCTTTTGGTATATCTTCATACCCTAAGTAACATGCTTATAACACTGCTACTTGAGTTTTCAGTTTTAGACCTAATCTTTGTACTTGTCACTATAAAAGATGAGGATTTGGCTCTCCTCTAGTCCCCTGTTCAACACACACACATTTCTTGTCCCTCCAATATTCTCATGTCGTAACTTTGATAGTTCAGAATTTGGTGTTTACATTATTATGAATATGGAAAAGTTATTCACACCTGAGCCATTCCCAGGAATTTATAAACACCATGTTTTTCACTTGCATAGTTTTCTGTGTGCTTATGATTAGTTCAACCCCAAACTGTTCTCCAATTGTATAAATTTCCTCTCAGTATGATAAACACATTTGATAGTCTATTTAATCTTCTTGAAGAAATCATTTCTGAGCCTTGTCAATGACCTCTAGCCAAAGACCAACAGAAACACACCCGTAGTTGAATGAGTTGCGTTTATTACACATTGTGGCAAGGGAGAACACACCCCATGGGGAATTGTAGGGAGTTTCAGAGGAGGAGATTTTAAAGAATTTATAGGACTTGGGCTTGTGTTATATGATTTGGGGGATAGTTTAAGGAAATAGGTCTTTACCCTGAATTTGGATAGTGTCAGGAAATGAGAGTAATTCTGTGATGGACTATCTTAATAAATCTTAGCTAAAAAGATAAACAACTAGTTGGGGGCTAAAGTTATAAATGGTAAAGAAGGCTGTAAGTGGAGAATGTTTTGTGGCTTGGACAATGTTTATATTTTTTTCTGTGTTCAAACACAGTTATGGAATGGTCTTGTTTTTGTCTTTGTCCATCATGATCACAGAGTGGCTTTGTCTGAAGTTGATGTTCTGTGAAATTATGTTCAACAGGAAAACACCAAGGCCCAGCTGTGAGTGCCAGGCCAGCTCCTGGATATCAGGGGCTGCTTTCTTGGCCTCTTTCTTTTTAGAAACTTTCCTCCAAAATTTGGTGGTCCTCAGCTATCTGCTTATATTTAAGCATTGGGACACTATAAAGCTAATTGGAAGCTGTCTCTGGGGGTGAGGCTTGTAGCTATAGGTTGATCTGGCTGGACACAAAATATATAAAGAATGGCCCTTGACTGAAGAGGAGCTTGCAGTAGGATGCCCACAAGTCGTTCAGATTTTAACAAATAAAAACGATTTATATTATGACACTACTAGCTATTAAGTTCACAAAATAGCACTAATGAATATAAAACTAACAGAAATTTAAATGTATTAAAATCCTCTTTCTTCATGTTCAAGAAGAATCTATGTTTCTGTCCTAGTACAGTTTCAGTGGGAGACTAACTCCTTCTTTGACTTCATGACATAATTAGCCCGGCCAATGCCCACAGCTGGCAGTACTTGAAAATAGGAGCAAGTCAGGCCATTCACTCCCAGACCAAGTGAACATTTCAGACTTGCATGCAGTTCAGGATGGAAAGAGATAAAAGGTAAGCGTGAAGAACTCCACCTATTTTTCAGAATTTATGTTCCCCCAGAGACAGGTGGGAGGAAAAAAATCAAGTATCCAAGTTCTAATTATGTGGTCTGAGGAGATTTGAGGTATTTGCCATTACTTTTGACCCTAAATTGCACATATTGGCAGGTTTTATAAGCTTACTTGTTTTAGTTCTTTTTTTTGGTTTTTATAGTACAGCATTTCACACTTTAAAACTGTTTATTGTAACCAAACAATAGAAAAGTGTATAGTAAGAAATAAGCATCTTCTGCTCCCCACCTGTACTTTAAATGCTACTCTCCAGGGGGCTTTAGCTGACGTAGTAGCTGGTGAGTGTGCTCTCATCATATTTTCTGCCAAAACCTTATAAACTCTCCTGGACCCAGTTAGCATTCATGTACAGGTTTGCCTACACTTGGGAGCAGAGCATGAGGAGTGACCCACTCCTGGCCCACCCGTCACAGAGAACCAACAGGGACCCTGGACGTTGGCTGGCTTCCTCTGTCCAGGAGGGCTTAACGCAGCTTTCCAGAAGGAGAAATCAAGCTCTTCCTTGCTGACTTTGTGCCTCTTCCATGAAGTCTCCCCCGATGACTCAAGTCTACTTTGAGCTCACCCTTTTCTGATCCGTTATAGCAATTATCTGTTCATTAAAACCAGAAAATCCTGTATATTGTTATATTTGTCTCACAAGACCATGTTTCATCTTCCTAGTACGTGCTTCTCAACAGCTAACTCTCCATGGTAGGAGAGGCCCTGGGAAGCAGGACGTCACTGGGCACCTGGGAATACAGAAGGTGCCACTGAAGATACCGATTCACGGATGATGGGGCATCCAAAGATACACTTTAGTTACTTTAAAATAGCAACATGACCCTCAGAAAGGTTTTGATAGGTGACCTTTAAACACTAAACAGTCTGATATTCCCTTGTTGAGAGACGTTTTAGCCAGTATTCAACCTTGGGGCCTAGAAGTACATGCTGTCATAGTGGGAAATAAGCCACATCAGATTGGAATCATTTGCTTTTGTCATAAATAAGCAACTCTAAACGTGCTGTAAGTCAAGTAGGCCATAAAGCACCCCAAGATGACCCTTCCTGTAGCCTGGGATGGTGCCCCTTCCTCCATCAGCTGCCACATGTCCTCCTCCTCTCTCTGCTCTCTTCCTCATCATAAAGAATCTGACATGCTTATTCCTCATAGGGCAACAAAGCCTGGCAGAATGAGACGTTGTTCTCTCCCTGAAGTACTCTAACACAGGGCAAAAGTACAAGCCAACACAACAGAGGTGTAATGATAAAATTTTAGGTATCAACAAAAAAATTAAGAGGCTTTTCTTTTGTGTAAGAACTTTCCAGGGCTGGCCAGTTAGCTCAGTTGGTTAGAGTGTGGTGTTATAACACAAAGATCAAGGGTTCAGATCCCCTGACAGTCCAGCTGCCAAAAAAGAAAAGAAAAACTTTCCAGCTACTCATCAAACTATTATGTATAAGCAGTGAACCATTCCCATGGTTATTAATAAGTGGCTTCTATTTTTTCTTTAACTTATAGGATTTCATAAATGAACTCACATTTTCCAAGTATAACTATCGCTTGAATAGTCATGTTATACCCATGTTTCCAAGTGCTGAGTCATGAGTTAGCGAGGCAGGATAACACCATGTTAAAATCATGTGCTCTGAGTCTAACTGCCTGCACCTGTACCATGGAGGCAAGTTGCTGAAATGTGTTCATGCTTCATTCTCTTCATCTGTACAATTAGAGATAATAATATTACCTACCTTATGGGGTTATTGTAAGGATTAAATTAAATCAGACATATGAGCACTTAGAACCTTGCCAAACACTTAGTCAATGTTCAATAAATGCTAGCTATTATTAGTAAGGTTTATTTTATTTCTAAATTAATGATAAATATTTGCAGCTGGTGAATTATAGATTTTTGGCAAGTCTTCATATTTTAGTTTGCAAAGACTTTATAAAAATATTCAAATAATAGGCAGTTTCTGTAAGATTGAGTATCATGATTTGCCCATCATTTTCAAAAAGTATGGGATAGGGATGACTACATGGCATTGAAGATGTCTCTCTTATATGAATGCCTGCTTTCAATTTTGATTTCCAGATGGATGCGATCCCTAAAGATGGTTCTACATTAACCGAGAGAAGAAGAGAACTCCACAAGGAAGTTGAAGTAGCTAAGAGGAATTTGGTCCAACAGGTTAATATCAACTTTCATTTAATCTTCTATCTAAGAATGGCTAATACAAAAGTGATGTTGTGTTTTTAACTGTGTTCCACAAAACCTCATTAGAGTATGATCCTGCTTAATATGGGCCTATTTCTTCATCTCACGGTCTACTCCTAACTCCCTCCAAAAAAGAGTGTGTTTGAACTGGCAAAAAATACAAACTAATGAGATTTAAAAATAAAAGAGCCATTGATTACATTGAAAGTAAACAAATATTTCACCAATGCCTAATTAAAAAATTTCAAATTTTGTTTATTAAAGCTACTGTTGAAGTATTTAAAACATGCTTTGATGTCTCTTTTCTTACAGTTGCTTTAAAATGTAGTCTGAATAAGAAAAAGTTCTGTCATGTTAACCTAGTAGTTTAAACATTTTTTTTATAAAATAAAAAAATTGGAGCTCAGACAGTGGAGTTACTTTGTTTTATGTTTTAATAAAGTAAATTCTACACAGGAAAAAAAAAGGTAGTCTAAGATACTAGCTATATTGTGTTCATTCAAACAAATAAATACTATTATTATGTTGTGTTTTTCAAAAGAAAATTCTATCAGAAGCTGAATCTAAGTTAGTAGAATATCAGCTTGCAGAAGAAAACAATCTTTTAAAGGAGCAAGAAAACATACGAGAGCTGGTATTCAACCTTGTTCATCTGACTCAAATCAAAATTGATGAAAGGGAGCAAAAGTCTAAAGATTTCCTGAAAGCTCAGGTAACTGCGTTTTTATAACCACTCATTAATTACTCCAAGAGTTCAGGGTAGCCTCATTTTAATGCAGTGCTCATTAGAAAACTATAATTATAAGTCTCCTTCAAGTTCCAATGACTGTAAATCTTTCCTAAATGAGACTCAGTCATACACTGAAAAATAGTCCCAGGATTCAAATAGCAATAGTCAACAAATCTAGGAGGAAAAAGAAATCAATGACAATAAGCAGATAAGGTAATTTGAGCTGATGGCAATTTCAGTAAGAGTAAGGTGGGTACCTCCAGTGGGCAGGGCTGGCAGCTGCATAGGCACAGGTATCATCTGGGATTCACTACCATCGCACATTCCACTGTGATTTGCCTAGGAACAACTCAAGAGCAGTAGCATTCAACAGCTCTCTCTCCCATGTTCATCAAGCCAGCATCATTTAAACCAATGCCAGGATATCCTTAGTTACTGCTTCACTCCATGTTTTTTTCCTGGGCTCTCACAAAGTGCCAGAGCTCACCCAGTGCAACATCCCAAAACAAAAACAACCCTTCTGTCATGATAGTTAAAATCCTAACATTAGAATCATTTATTCCGCATAAGGAGTGTGTCCAATTATGTCCAGAAGTTCACTGTTAAAAATGATGACATGTAACTAAAATAGAATACCTGAATTTACGTGACCCATATGTTGGCTGTTTCTAAGTGCAACCTGTGTTCTCATTCTAAGTAAGTGTTTACATGGAGATGGCATTTCTTCTTGTTCCCCAGAAAGAACTCACACAAAAGTTAGTGAGCAATGAAGTTAAATCGGTTTTTCAGAGAAGACCTGAGAAGATCTATATCACATGACCCATGGCAGACTCTTCACATCCCCCTTTACCTGTTTATTTTCCACCTGAACATCTGAGAAACTAAAAGAAGTTCCGTGCGGTTGGCACATGAAAAGATGGGGGAAGGGATGTCAAATAGGGAGACCATTGAGCAGGGAAGGTCGGATGGTGAAGATCCCTTAACCCATGTTCAATAGTTTGGACTCCAACAAGAAGCCTGCAGGAAATCCAGAAGAGGTCATGGGATAGTTGGGTTTTGCTAGAGTAAAGATGGGAAATGCAATGGTCAGGGAGGAATGGAGGAAAGAAACGCAGCAGAGAACAGGGTGGCGGAGGGGAGGAGGGGAAAGAGCGGAGAGGAGGACTCTTGACTAAGGTCAGGGTCTGGAACGGTGCTGGTCTGGAACAGTTTTCAAAACAACCTAGTGTTAGCTGGGAAGAGTCCACTCTTGTGAGTTTTTCCTAATTATAAACTTCCTCTCTTTTCTCTTTAGCAAGTTTAGAAACAGTAGGGGAATACTTACTCATTGTAAGAAACACTGATCTGTTTTATGAATTAGACAATTTTCAGTTAATCTCAAAACTGATACAATCGTTATCTATGTGTGACTAATCTATGTAAACCACACCTCATTATTAAATGAGATAATTCATATTAAAGCACAAGACAGTTCTTCCTCTTGAGATATGGAAATTGACAAAATATGAAAGTCTTCCAAAAAGTTCATGGAAGGATTCATATTATCTTTAAATTCTATTTTTTCCTAGAACTTTTTGAAGTACCCTTGTATTGTTTATTCTTTTGAGAATTCTTAGCATTGGGAATTAGTCTGCTAAACATTACCTATAATTAGCTGTAATTTCCGTAAGAAGGCAGTCAGTCTTATTTTATATTCATCCATACCCTAAAAAAAGATAAAGGGTGAAGGGAAACATTACTGTTGCTATCACCCCGAGACAGAGTAGATGACCCTACATTTTTGTATCTGTTTTATTCTTCACATATACGGTTACTTAAATATCCGTTTCTTCCTGATTCCCTTTCTCACTGAGAACAGCATAGAATAAAACGGCTACACATCAGTCTTAGCTCTGATGGCTGGTTTCTTTTGAATTGCTCTGCCAGATGGGTTTTGTGCTCCCAGGCCCTGAGAGAAGGCTGACAGAAACTGTTTCCTCTGGTTTCTGGCAGCAAATGCTTCATCTCTGAATACGTTTTTTTATCATAGATGAAGACCTCAGTGTCTTTAAATTTTAAAAGCACAACTAGTGTATTTAGGTATATCTTTAGGACTTTAGAAATAGAACTACTTTCTTTTAAAACACTCGTGTGTAATCTGTGTAACACCTCTGTCCAGCTGGTCTCAGCATGGGGCTTGGTTGTGTAGGAAGGCACACCCAACAAACCAAGGAATGGAAAAGCACTTTGAAATCATTGCTTCAATCTCTCATAAAGTACCACAGAGGGTTCAATTCATAACATTTATCAAAACTTACTACAAATCTGCTTCCCTCATCCGTCTTCCATAGACTCCACACTCACCCAGTCCAGCTGTGCCGTCCACAATCACTCATCCTCTCTCTCAAAAATTCCCCCCACTTTTCCGCAGACCCAGACTCTCTCATTCTCTTTCATAAGTAGCCCTTTATCCTAGCTGATGTGAATCAGCTCAGCTGGCCAGGCAATTTTCATATCTCCTCTTTACCTCTCATCCTGATCTGTACAACCCAGCAGGCCAAGACAGAATTTTCCTTAATGGATGGAAATGATGAGGGGTGAAGCTGAGAGTATTCATATGTTGTTGTTTATTTCACACACATTGTTTAAATTTCAGAAAAAATATACCAACATTTTTAAGGAAATCAAAGCAAAGGATCTTGAAATTGGGATACACAGGAAGAAAAAACGTGAAATTCATCGGAGGTAAAAGAATTATGTGATGATTTATCTAGTAAGGTGGGGGGAAATCCTGATTTTTATTTCACAAGTTTCAAAACACTTTGCATTTTCACAGACTCAGAGAGTTTGCTAAACTGTATGACACTGTTCGAAATGAAAGAAACAAATTTGTTAACTTACTTCACAAAGCTCACCAGAAAGTAAATGAAATAAAAGAAAGGTATAAAATGTCATTAAATGAACTTGAAATTTTAAGAAATAGTGCAGTTACTCAAGAAAGGTAAGTGTTATACTGTAATAACTATTGCCCTTTCAAAAACTTGTCTTCTGATTCATTTGAACTCTAGAACATCGTGGGGATAATAAAATAGAAAATAATCTTTTAGAGACCTGGAAAAGCCTCTGTTCAAACATTTTGTTTTATAGATGATAATCTAAGCATCTGAACACAATTTCTTATATTTGGGAGCCATAGTTTTTAAATGCATGAAAAACTTTTATATTTAGCTATGCCTACTATGATGACTTTCATTCCCTTGATTAGAAAGAGAAGTGCAAATCTAACAATTTGCATTTGAAGTTAGAAGACAATCAAGTTGTTTATTAACCAGCATACCTTGGTCGTAGACATAAAGCATCTAATGTGCTTGTGGTAGGTAATACGGCAGAGTAGTTAAGAGAGGTGGCTCTCTAGATTCATATCCCAGCCCTGCCACTTACTAGCTGTGTGACCTTGAGCAAGCTACCTTACCTCTCTGGAATCACTTTCCTTAATCCATAAAAATAGTCCTTATTTTGTAGGACTTTTTATTATTAAATAAACTAATCCATGAAGAAACACTCAGAAGAGTGTCTGGCAATTACTTGTTTTTTTAGTTTATTATTTACCATGTGCCAAGATATGCTGGACTCTTTCATCTATGTTACTCTCTTATCTACTGAGTCTATACAACTTGAACTTTTTCTGGTGACCATTATTGCCTGGTTTCCTTTAGTAAAGATATTACAAAATGGCCTCATTTGGGGAAGGAAGGATCTAAAGAAAATATAATTTCCTAACCAGGTTCTCATTCATCACGAAAGTAAAATACCATTTATAGAGGTCATGCGTTCATTCAGCATTTATTTTGACCCTACACTGAGTCAGACACCACCCTAGGTCCAGTGGGCATTATATGATTATATTAGTCCATTTCTGTTGCTTATAACAAAATACCTGGAACTGGGTACTTTGTAAGAAAACAAAATTTATGGCTTACATTTTCAGAGGCTAGAAGTTTAAAGTCCAGGGAACACATTTGGTGAAGGTTTTCTTTGGTGGTGGTTTTACAGCAATGCAGGGGTCTCACATGGCAGAAAATGGCTAAGTAGAGAGAGAGAGATCTTCTCATGTGCTGTCCTTTTAAAGCCCTCAGAACCACACCCCTGACCATCATTATTAATTTATTCACTATGGCATGGTCCTATAATCTGATCACCTCTTCAAGGCCTCACCTTTCAATTATCATAATAGGACTTTCCACCTTCAACAGTTACAGTGGGAATTAAGCTTCTAATATATGGACTTTGGGGACACAATTCAATCAACCCACAGATCTGATATAATCATCTCTGTTCTCAAAAGAGCACAGTCTCCTCATGATGACAGAGCAGTAAATGAATGCCTACAGTCTCTTGCTTTCACAGAGAGGGGCAGCAGAACTGTGAAGCACAAAGGAAAGATGTCCAAATCTGGACATCTAATCTGGAGGGAGTATCTGAAACCTGGGAAGATTACAAAAATTTCTCGAGTATCATATATTGAGTATTACTACTACTACTGTCATTTAAAGGGGCACACTAAAGCAAGAGCTACTTTGATAGTGCTCCTATTTCAGAAGTCTTCGTTGTTTTTAAAGAAACTAAAGGAAATTATAATCTTACCCATTGTTCCATTATTTTAAAAGAAAGCTACAAAATTCCATGCTGAAACATGCCAACAACGTTACCATCAGAGAGACAATGCAAAATGATGTGTGCAAAATTGTATCAAAACTTCAGGAAATGAAAGAGAAGAAGGAAATCCAGTTAAATAACATTGACAGGCTTGCCAATATGATCACAATGATCGAAGAGGAGATGGTGCAGCTTCGCAAAAGATATGAAAAAGCTGTTCAGCATCGAAATGAAAGGTAAGAACCAGGAACCTAGTGTGAGAACAGGGCACCAAAGGATCCAATTTAGAAATGTCGCCCTTCGTGAAAAGCCACAGTCTCATAAGTAATCCTTTTAGGCAGTATAGATCAAGTTATTTTCAAGTACTGGCATTACTAAAAGGGGTCCTTGTGACTAGGGAAGAACCTTTCTGAAATGTTCCTTTATCACGTGAAGCAAAATTCTGGTGTTATAAAAGTAGTTTCCTCCTGTTATGTGTCTAGTAAAAATGAAGAACACTTAATGTGTTCACTTTGTATCACTTTATATACATTTTCTAGATTAAATGAATGCTTCTGTACTATTTCTAAAACTTCCACTTTTACTAGTTCTCAAAATATTGAAAGTTGTTTTTCCCCTCTATATATTATTGAATTAGGCTTTAGAATATAAGGTGATGTTTATCATTGGGGTTTGTTGTTGTTGTTTGGTAGAATATTTTGATTCTGGAAATATAGAGGTCTACAATGGCAATTTTTAAAAGTCACCCTGTTTTCTGCCTAGACTTGAAAATGAGTGATGAGAGACATTTGACATTAGGGTTTGATGAGACTTTGGAAGGGAGAGGGCTGTGTATTTCTCCTGAAAATAAAAAATGCTGTACTCCTAAGAGAAACAGGAAAAGAGGAGAGTTTGGGAAGTTGCTCACTTGAGGATCAAAGTTCTTTCCCAGGCTACCAACCAGGATGCCTCTGATAACATCAAATTCTTTCAGCATAATCGATAAATAATTTTTTGGAACTTGTATCTACTGTTGTGGCATGTTTGGTCTTATGATATTTAGGCCATTCTCCCAGTCCATTTTCTCAGCAAGTAAATAAGACCTTTAGGAGTAGCATTATTTCTTCCAGGCTGTAATTATGTCATTAATCAATTTACTATTTTAGCAGTTTCCCCAAGTTTCTTGTGCTCTGAGAAATTGGAATGTGAGGCTGTAGAGCCTTGTCATAATGACATGTGGTATCAGATTTTTTTCATCAGACTCTGATTGCATGCTCTTCTATGTAGGGCATTGGAGTGCTAGACCCTGATAGTACAAAAAGGTGGTGAAACATTGCTCCTGGCTTCTGTTGTCAGGAGAATTTGATCATGAGAAAAGTCTTTGCAAAGGAAATGAGAAAATATAGAGCTAAGATTAGCCAAGAACAACTACGTCCTCATGTTTTGAGGGAGAGTCACAGATGCAACACAAGGTGTAACTCTGGGATAATGGACATGCACGGTGTGGGGGAAGACATTTAGGGTCCTTTGAAGAACAGCACATTTTCTCTGGGGGAAAAAAAATCCCATTTGGCTCCTGGCAAAAACCAAAACATTTGGGCAAACAGTGTGCTCCCAGGCCCTTGTCAGATCTGTAGGACATGATCAGTCTTGCAAACCAGAGCTGCTAGAGGTAGAAAATTCTTACTTTGCTTCCTGTATTCTCCTCTCAAGGAGGGGATCTTTCCCCCAGCATGATTATAAAGGACAGATTTTTGCCTGTTTATGGGGAAAATAGCATCAGAAATATTCAATTTTAAAAGAACCTGATGGGCCTGGCACCTTATCTATTCAGAAACACATTCCCTGGCCCCCTGCCTGTGGGCTAGGCCTTAGTTGGCAAGTCTGGCCCAAGAATAGGGGCTGCAGAAAATCAGACTATGAAATCACTTTGTTCATGCATTGGGAACAAATTCTTTCCCACTTCAGGAAAACCTGTGGGACTTTCAGAGACACTGTGGCCAGCAAACCACATGGTTGGCCTCAGAGTCGAGATGCTAAATCACCCCCCAATCCCAGAAAAATCCAAAGTTTAATTAAAAAGCCATTAGTAAATATCTGTTGTCTTCTGATTATACTGTACTGATGTATATTTTGCACCCAAAGCCAAAGGGAACCACAATGACTAGTAAAATAGTGGTTTTAACACCCACTTAGCCTCTGCCTCTGAATTTGACCACAGTGGCCTTCAGCTGATAGAACGGGAAGAGGAAGTGTGTATTTTTTATGAAAAAATAAATATCCAAGAGAAGATGAAACTAAATGGAGAAATTGAAACACATGTTTTGGAAGAAAAGATCCGATTCTTGAAACTGAAAATTGCTGAGAAGCAAAGACAGATTCGAGTGACCCAAAAATTACTGCCAGCCAAGAGGTCCCTGGATGCCGACCTAGCTGTGCTCCAGATCCAGGTGGAGAGTGGTCATGGGACATGTCCTTGGGCCATTTGCTTTTCTTTTCCTCCTTTGTTAATTTGTAGGTTGTAGGAGTTCTTGCATGTAAATCTATTCTTAGTACCTATAAGAACCCATGAGTTATACCTTGCTTAAAAAAATGCCTTTGAACACTGCTATGAGATGGAATTTGTGCTTCAGGCATCTGAACTAGATTGTCTTTTCTCATGAAGCATCGTCTGCCTTTCTTGGAATTTAGAACCTCCCAGGACTTACCTCTAGCTAGCTTCCTCATTGCTCAAAATTTCAGTAATCTAGACTCACTCTATCCCCAGCATAATTATGTTGTTGATGCTTGCTGGAAAGACCTTGGAGACCATCTAGCTCTTATTTTTGATACTCTTGTCCTCTGGAGCAAGAGATTGCCTTGAGATTAATTGCTTATTAATTGGCAATCACATATAATTAGATTCCTATTAACCTTGTAGATCCCCTATAACTTAGTAACCTTGCCTCTGACATGGCCTTTTTAAAGTGGAATTAAGCCAAAAAACTTAAACATGAAATAGCAAAAGATAAAACAAATATAAAGCTACTTTTTTAACATGTAATAGAGTTTTCTTAGTGAAAATAGAAGAAAAAATTAAGCTAAAAAAATGTGTGGCCTATACTTTTCCCCATTCACTCAGTGTAGCCGGAACAAATTCTAACTTATAACATGTTTTCTAAAGTGTCAGGTTTGGTTTTGGATTTTTTTCTAATTGTAAAGTTAAGATATGTTCAGCTAATGAAGTTTTAGAAAAGTACCAAAAATTCTAAAGAAAATAAAATTCAATCCCCAAGGTATAATTACTATTAAAATTACCAAAAATCTAGAAGAGATCTTTCCAGTCTTTTTCTAGGTGTACAAGTAAATGTTTTTGATTAGCTCATGGTGTGGACAGAGTTTTGGGTCTTATGCAAAAGAGATTTAGAGGACTATATGGAACTAGATGATGGGTCTTTCATATTTTGTACCATTTGAATGTATATACAATACGTACATGATAGCATCTTTCAGTTTGCACAAAAATGCCAAAATTCTGATTCCAGTGTTTGGTGTTTTTTAGTGGTAAGTTCTCCCACTAGTTTCTTTAATAAGCATAGCCCAGATTTAGATCGATTGGCCAGAATGTCCCCCTATCCTCCCTCATATAGCCTCCACTGGATTCCTGTGGCTCTGACTCCTGCTCCAACAAATGGTTCATTTGGGGGATTCTCTCATCAGGCTACACACATGGTGCTTCTTCCACTTCTGCACCACATCAGGGCAGACTCGGGACTCACTCCTTCCTTGATCTACATCTACACAAGACCATTCATGCAGGGCCTTTGTCTGTAAACAGACTTTATTGAAGATTTGGGGCAATAGTGTATGGGGTTACATTACAGAAATGCAAAAAACTTAAAGTTAAATATCAGACATCCATGCCCTTCAGAGTTCTTTGGGGCTTTTCCATCACTGCAGACAGTCCCCCCAGGTGCTCTTCCACACAGCACCCCACTTAGCTCAATTTCACTGGCTTGTCTTTCCATCTTTCACCTCCCATCGCCCTCCCCATCCCAGACTGCCCTCAGAGACTCCATACTTGTCTCACTCCACTTTGCAGAATAATTTGGCTGTCTCCAGCTCTTCCCAAAACTCAGCTTCAGGTCTGTTTTTACCCATCTTAAACTATCAAGATGCCCAGCAGAACAATTTCCTGTTATGTAAACATATTCTTTGTGTTGATTGGAAGTCAATACTTGCATTCAATGGATAAAATAAATTGTTCTTAGGAAAAAATGTTCGGCATTTCTTTATATAAAATCAATTATCCAGTGTGAAAAATGAATTTGATTTTACCCAAGGGAAACATTGTACATTTAATGACACTGCACTCTCTGCCTGATGGTGAGCCTTTACCATTTTGACTGTATATGGATTGAGACATGTAGGCTATGTGTTATCAGTTACCTGTTCTACCAGAGTTAGTTCTAAGCTTAAGAACAGTTGAATTAGTCTTCAAGCTGCATTTAATTATTTGTCTACTCAGCACTAATCACATGTGCCCTTGAAGGACATGATATGAAATTTCTAGCTTCAGGCAAGTCACTTTTTTACTCTGTCCTGCAGCACTGGATCCCTGTCATGTCCTGTTATTTGTTACAGCTGCAGTGTTTGTTTTTAAGTCTTCCCCTTTTTTTTTCATCATTTTCAGAATCCTGTTAAGATTTGCATTTTTTTTCCAGTTGTTTGAAACAGTTTAATTGTCCAACAGCCTAATCCAAGGATTATCATGAGTCATTCTCCTGGTTCCTGTAATAATATCTCCATTTTAGGGATCTTAGAAGTCACATGAACTATTTTATATTTTAGGACACAAGAACACTATTTTGTACAGAAAAAATAAACAGTTTTTCCTCAAATGGCAATGAGGAAATAAAACCAAGGCATCCCTTTGATAAGCAAGCACCATATTTTTGTTTCTTAGTTTCTTAATTAAGAAAAGGGAATATTAAGTGTTGTTAATAACAAATACAACAAATACTTGTTCACACATATATGTATACTTCAATGCTATATTAAGGGCAATTAATGAGTGTAGCCAGAGAGGAAAAGAAAAAAAATTAAATTATGTGATTTAACATTCTTTTTGTAGGGAGAAGCATAAATTAAAATTTTGAAATTCTATAACCCAGACATGTTGTAAAGCACTTTATGTTATCTCATTCAATAGATCAACCCCATGAAATTGAGCCTTTTCTTCCCGTTTGACAATTGAGGAAACTAAGGTTTAGAGAAGATAAATAATTTGCCTGAGATTACACAGGTAGAGAATTAAAGTTAACGTTTCTTTCTTCTTTAATAGTTTTCACAGTGCACAGACAGAATAAAAGACCTGGAGAAACAGTTTATAAATCCCGAGGGTAAGAACAGAACCCGCTTCCTTCCAGGGAAAGATATGACTGAAAAAGAAATGATCAAAAAGTTAGACGAGGTAAACATTCTTGCTTAAAACTGCATCTGTTAGTCCCTTGCTGATAGTTTCGCAGACGCCATACCACTCACTGTGGTACTCTTTCCTGTTATGCTCACAGACCTATCATTCATTATTCTAGCCACTAACATAGTCCTTTCATTGCAATCTAGTAACAAATTCTAAGCTTGCTTTAGACCTTTGTCAAAAGAAGTCAAAATCCAGTGGTTTCAAGATTCCAAGTGCACTCTCATGGCTTGAATGAGCAATTTTGGCACCTTGAGTGGATTAGTCTTTCTGATGGGAACATATCAGAAGAATGGCAACTTGGACACTAGCTAGAGCTGGGAGGGCTAAACTCTATCACAGGGGACAAACCCCAGAGCCATCTGGAGGGGGTTGGGGCAGGAGAAGTCTTGACTTAGCCTAGCTCTAAACACTTTCCAGAGGTATTTTGGCAACTGAGAAAGCAATGTGTCTCCACTGCATAAGGGGGAAAGATAGTGCTCTAATTAGAAAAGTTTTTGTCTTACATGATTTTTTTTTTCTTCCCATTGAAATCGTTTTCAACTGTAGCTGGAAGTACAGCTGGCCAAGAAGGAGGAGAAATTACTGGAGAAGGATTTCATCTACGAACAGGTCTCCCGGCTCACAGACAGGCTCTGCAGCAAAACTCAGGCCTGCAAGCAGGACACACTGCTCTTAGCCAAGAAGGTCTGCCCGAGACCTGCCTTCTCTCTTCTGCCCCTACTCCTTTGTTACCTCTCATTTGCCACTGACTGATGTGAGAGAAACACTAGAGAGATTAGGCCTTATGACTAGGGAAACATAAAAATATTAAAGATGTCTCTTAGAGAATTGTCCAAAATGAGTTTCAGTCCTCTTCCCTGAATGAATTCACTTTATAGTGAGAAAGCCTAAGCTTTTTAATGACAGTATACAAGTTTAACTTAGCAGGGAAACTACTCACACATGACCATTGTTATCTTTGCATTTCATGCAAAAAGTTAAATCCTTTTTAGTTTCTTTTGAATGGAAGGCACTGGCCTCATTATCCAGTGGTCTGTAGAAATCAGCCAGAACCCCGAAATGGAAAGGGACCATTAAAGAAAACAGCAGTCACACAACACCCAGGCCAGTTGCACCATGGGGTAGAGCCACTGCCTGGCCCCACTAGGAAGAGAAGGACAGTAACATGGAGCTTCCTAACTTAATACACTTCAGATACCAGGACTGACGTTCAAAGCCACAGGGTGGGGCTGGGACTGCTAGAAGCTACGCTGAAAGGAGCAGCCAGCAGGAGGGAAGTTGGTGATTCAGAGGCAGCAGGATTGTGCACCAAGAAGGGACCAGAGGATTGGCTGCTCACCGGCCTTCATGGCCCCTTGGAGATCCCGCCAGCAATGATTACTGAACACCTGCTATGTGCTACCTTCACGCTAGGCAAGAGGGCAGACACAAAGAGGAAGGAACACATCTACACGGAATGAAGGGCATGCTGTCTAGCAGAGACAGGGCGAGCCGAAGAAAATGGATAATGGTAACACCCACACCCCAGACTGTGAGCTCCTGAGGGCAGCGACTGTTCCTCAATCTTCTTAGTTTCTCCAATGCCTAGCATGTACTCAACTCAAAAAATTTATTGAATGAATAATTAGTCCTGTTTTAGAAAGAGTTCTGTCACACTAAATAGGAAATGGTTGTAAATCCTAGGCCACCTTCACCCTTTTTATTCGGCTTTTACACTTCTACTGTGACTACTTCCCCTAACAGACTGATCAGTCCAGTGGCAGTTGTGCAATTTACAACTTTTTCTCATAAAATAAGTGCTAAGACTTATTTAAGCTCATAAACCTTGCCTGGATCAGAATGTCTTGACATTTCTTTAAATGTTGCCTGCCTGCCTTTTGCAAAATGAATTTCCCTTTCTTTGGGGGAAGTCAGTTTTTACTGAGGACTGACTTGTCAAAGCTGTTGGCAGAGTCTCTGGAAGGCGACAGTAATGTTAGAGAAACGCAAATAGTGGCCACTTTCACGTGGCTGGGAAGACTCCAGCACAGCTAATCCTAATGATTTATCTCCCTTTTCTTTCCCCAGCTTCCATGTTCTATACCTGGTTCTTCATTTTCCCACCCTCAATTTAAAATGATAATCTCCCCATAGTAGACAGAACTAAAAAGTACACATTCAGATCCCAGATCTGTCACTTGCCAATATTAGCAAGTGACCTTGAGAAAGATACATAAATGATCTTCAAACTCAATTTCCTCATCCATGAAATATGTGTGATATCAACTAAAGTTGTTGCAAGCATTATAGTCAAGCACATAAATGGCCCAGAGTATTAATGTTTCTGTTGCTTATAACGAAATATCTGGAACTGGGTGATTTATAAGAAGGTTAAATTGATTGCTCACAGTTTCAGAGGCTGGGAAATCCAAAGTCCAGGGAACACATCTGGTGAGGGTCTTCTTCTTTGGTGGTAGCTTTACAGCAATGCAGGGATCTCACATGGCAAAAAATGGCAGAGCGGAGAAGCTCTCGTGTGCTCTCCTTTTAAAGTCCTCAGCCCCTGACCACTATTATTAATCCATCCACTATAACATGGTTCTACAATCTAATCACCTCTTCAAGGCCCCACCTTTCAATGACCATAATAGGATATACCACCCTCAATAGTTACGGTGGGGATTAAGATTCAATGGGGGGGGTGGGGGGGACTCAGTCCACTGCCCCAGCCACTTGTGGGTATTCAACAAGAACGCAGATCTCCACGAGTCTCATTTTTCCCAGATAGCTCATGGCTTCTCTTGCAAATTTCCCAAGTGAACAGAAAATGAGAAATATCAGCTAAGTCTTAGAGCAAACAGTAATAGCCTTTTTTTATGGAGGAGAGGTTGGCCAGTTTATACACACATATACACACTCAAGTGTGCAGTGCCTGATTAATGAATCTTAAGATAAAGTTTCACCACTGAAGCCTTTCATCATGGTAATCATTTTTATTCAATATGTTTCCTAAAAATTAGTTCAGTGTAGAAGAGTCATAAAAATTTATAATCTCTACTCCTTTAAGGAGACAAAGTTTTTTTAGATAAGAATCAGTTACTACATTTTCAGAGGCAGTTAAATCATTAGCAGTGACATTTCTCTAAGCAGATGTACAGAATGACCAGTGTCTGCTCTATTAGGAGAGGAAGGTGTTCAAGGTTAGGTATACTTTTTGGAAACTCATTTTCATGTCCCAATTTATACTGGTCCAAAAGACTAAAAAATAAAATAGACTAAGAATTCATTCATTCCTTTATTCAGAATATATTCCATTCGAGTTTTGTTTGGTGCCTTTCCAACCACTGTCCTAGGCACTGGGAATATGATGAATAATATAGTCCTTGTCCTCATTATGAGTACATTCTTGTGCAATGACAGATTACAGCCAAATACATACGAGGATACTTAAAAGAGTTTGAGGAAAAATAGAATTAAAAGATAATATGAACCTTTCCATGAACTTTTTGAAGTACCTTCTTATACAAATATAATATAATGTCAATAGTCAAACACAATATGAAGAAAAAATAACGATATGAAGGAAAAAATAATGAATGTTGTCACGTAGAAGGAGTTGCCGCTAAACTGCCCCACCATGGGTATGGCCACGGGAAAAGGCTCCACCTTCTGTGAGCCAGAAAGCTTACAGGAACCACCAATTTCCTTTTTTCTTCTTTCCTGTCTTTTGAAATCATTTTTTTCCCCAGTTAATCTTATCTTTTAACTCTATTGATACTAAATAGTTGATATAAAAAGGTTAAAAAGAAAAACACCAGGAACATCTCTCATTCCAAATTACTAACCAAATTTTCCCCAGCTCAGCTCATGCTTTCTTTTGACCTAGTAATGAGGCATCCCAGGAATTATGAGCAATAATGCAAACACATTGAGGTGATAGTTTCCATTAAATCATTTCAGATACAGGACCTCTACTGATTATCTTATATAAGCAGAGAGTAACTTTTAGTTTTTCGGTCTACCAGATTTAGACTTTTTCCCCGAATAAGTGACAAACTCATAACATGGCAAAATAGGCCAGAACTTAGGCATCACGAACACTCTTTCCCCTCTCCTTCTCACTTCTTAATAAACACTAAACTATTCTCCTCAATGCTATTTACCTTGAAATTTAGCAATTAGAAAAATCTTTTCTTCCTTATCCTTATTTACACAACCAGGGTTTCAGGCTCAATCTCTGAAGTCTCTTGTGGTTCTTACTTTCCATGAATTCTCAGTTAAACCCTCCTTTCTTCAGGCAAGAATGCCCTCACCATTATAGACAGCCAGCAGCCTGCCATTTTCTTTGAGTCTTCATGAAATGTATACATAGACTAAGCCTTGGGCTCTTTAATTCCAGATGAATGGCTATCAGAAAAGAATCAAAGATGCTACTGAAAAAATGATGGCTCTTGTTGCTGAGCTGTCCATGAAGCAAGCCCTGACCATTGAACTCCAAAAGGAAGTCAGAGAGAAAGAAGAATTCATCTTCTCTTGCAATTCCAGGATAGAAAAGGGCCTGCCACTCAATAAAGAGATAGAGAGAGAATGGCTGAAAGTACTTCGAGATGAAGAAATGTACGCCTTGGCCATTGCTGAAAAGACTCAGGTAAGTGTTAGCCCCTACATTGCATTTGTAAGTGTGCCAGGAAGGGCTGTTTTCAGGGTGTCAATCCTCCCATGATATATGGAACATTTCCCACTCTACCACACACATCATCCAACAGTCACTAGAAAGTTTTTTTAAAAAGGTATTACAGGGCCGAGCCCGTGGCGCACTAGGAAGAGTGCAGTGCTGGGAGCGCAGCAGCTCTCCTGCCGCGGGTTCGGATCCTATATAGGGATGGCCGGTGCGCTCACTGGCTGAGCGCGGTGCGGCCAGTCACAAAAAGGACAAAAAAAAAAAAAAAAAAAAAAAAA
>NW_007726178.1:1051182-1090384 GCF_000696425.1 Galeopterus variegatus | reverse complement strand
AAAAAAAAAAAAAAAAAAAAAAAAGGTATTACATAGACAAGTCAAAGTATATAAGTACAAAGTGCCAGAATACTCCCTGAAGAACACTTGGCAGGCATCAAGTCCCACCCCGCAGTCTTACATTTTGGACTAGTGTAGCTATGACCAGGCTGGCACTGGCTTTATCCATAGGTTTCCAATCTCTGTCTTCACACCCCTGCTCAGACCACACCTGACTCTTCTATGCCCATCTGCTGTGGCCTCCACAGAATACTGGGAGGCCTCCAGTCACGATACGGTTACCAGAGCCTTTGGCAGGCACCACCCCCGGTGTGAATCACAGCTTCAGTGCCACCCCTTTTTTCTCCCACAACTGGCCTAAATCTAGGTCTCTCACTGACTCTGCCTGCAAGTTGGGTACCAAGTTCTTCCGTCTATCTCCATAACTTTTCAATATTCTTAGAACTAGGCATCCCTTATCCCAGGAGACTGCATCCTGGGGATATACAACTCACCCAGACTGTCAAGCAGATGTCTCCAAAAGAATCACTGTTCACTTCCTAATATAAGAAAAAGGTACATGCCAAATACATGCTAGGAATATTTGAGCACAGGGTCTGATTTGTAATTTCCATACCACCTAGAAACTATACCAGATTTCACCTACGATGTCCCACTGCCATTTACATGTCTCCATCACAGAGTTCTTTTTAGTGCCGTAAGAGATTACT
Source organism: Galeopterus variegatus (assembly GCF_000696425.1). Taxonomy (NCBI): domain Eukaryota; kingdom Metazoa; phylum Chordata; class Mammalia; order Dermoptera; family Cynocephalidae; genus Galeopterus; species Galeopterus variegatus. The sequence goes on along the minus strand of NW_007726178.1, from coordinate 1,089,674 downwards.
CTTTCTAGAAGATCCTGAAGATCTTGAGGCTCAGAGCAAGCTGCTAGCCATTTTTCTCCTCTGGTTCCACTTTACCCCTTATCTCTTCCATTGTAACATTTGAAATACACTGTCCTGCCTTTGTCAAAAACATGGAAATAATTAGTCCTTGATGACAGATATTGAGCTTGGAACATAGTACATTTAGGACCCACCAGGTTTTGATAAACCTTAAACCCCAGGAATAGTGAGCAATACAGCCCATTCCAATGAGATGCAACATACGTGTGTGTGTGTGTGCACATGTGTGTGGTGGCACCTCCCACCTACCCTCTCATCCCTTTGGGGAGTATCAGCCAGCACAAGGTAAGGCTGCTCAGATTCAGGTGTGTCTTTTGAGACCCAAGGATGAAGTGACTTCAGAACTTTCAGAAAACTGAAAAGGAAAAAATCATTCTTTGCAGGAGTTTGTGGAAGCAGATAATCGCCAGCTGCCCAATGGTGTTCACACGACTGCAGAGCAGCGTCCAAATGCTTACATTCCAGAAGCAGATGCCACTCTTCCTTTGCCAAAACCATATGGTGCTTTGGCTCCTTTTAAGCCCAGTGAACCTGGAGCCAATATGAGGCACATAAGGAAACCTGTCATAAAGCCAATTGAAATCTGAATATGTGAACCAATCCAGGCGTCTCCACGAGAGGACTTCCTTGTACTCGGAGCTGGGAAATGTGAGCATAATAGTTCTAAAATTACAGATAAATAAGGAACCCACAATCAACAACACAGTACAACATGGTTTCCTTTTACACCTACCAACTACTATATTTTACATGATATTGAATAGGCCATAGAATTGCTCTGCAATTATGTCAAAGAATATATTTGAATTGCTCATTTCTTTTTCACTCTATATTGACTGCATTTCAGAAATATATAGTAGGTGAATGCTGTAAAAAATGCAATAAAAATAAATCAATTCTCAATGAAGTACAGAAATGGGCAGAGTGGTCTTTGATTATTAAACACATACTGTTCAATATATGTGATTTAAAAAGATAGAATGACCATTTGAAAAGGAAAATACTCCAAGTATCACAAAAGTATAACTCACTTTGTTGAATAACAAATGGCATTTGAAGTTAATGTTGGTAAATCTAAATCAAGTAAAAAGCAGTAGTGAAGCTTGTCATTTCTAAAGTAATGTTATGGTGATTCTTTTTATAGGAATCCTTTTGCTGAAAAAAATAATTATGCCCTAATGTATCTTTCTAATAAATCCAAAATTTTCACATTATCTGCAAATAAATTTGTGATAAGTTCTAATGCCACATTTTAAAAAATCTCAATGAAAATATTTATAACTTTACATGTGAGAGGAAAGAAAAATGAGGCCAGTTCTACTTACTTCATTACTCTAATTATATTGTACTTCACCCAAGTGTATTTTCCTAATTCTGATATAATTTCTCACATATAAGTATACACAAGTAAGTTTAAACCCATGCTTTTACATTTACTATTATGCTGAAATTATCTTTATTTAATACTGGTGGCAGTTATGAATTTTATTTTACAACTCTGGGAGAAATATCACATCCCTTTATTTTGATTAATCAATCTGTTCCAAGCCCCCATCCTACCATATTGGAGGGAAATTTATTCCCATTCTTGAGTCTGATTGCTTTGCAAAGTCATTATAAAGCAATGACTTAAGATTGCCTTTGATAGGCAACACTGTATAAACCCTGTGGTTAATACAAAGAAATACTGCATACTTTAACAATACAGGTATGAAAGAAATGAATGAAGGCAGGGAATGAAAGATTATGACCTTAACAAGAGAAAGAATCGGCTTTGCACTGCTGATTTGGCTCTAAGATTTTGAGTCTTGGTGACCAGAAAGTATCTAGCCAAAAAGGGAAATTCTATAGAAAAGGACAGTTTTATAACACAACACAGTGATTTTAGAAAGAAGTTGAATTATCATACCAGTTAGTGATATTTATAATTAAAAATTCACAAGTTCACTGGGGGAAACAGTGTGAAGAGAGAGAGAGAGAAAAAGGATTATGGGCTGACCCCAGGCAGCAAATGTATTTATGGGTTAGAATGAAGTCACTGTCAAAGACAGAAAAAACGGGAGAAGTATTTAGGTGTCCTGGGGGCCCTTGGAGGAACATGTTCATGGAGTCATGACTCCTGGCTCGAAAAAAAGGCTATGTTCAAAAAACAAAGAGTCAGGCCAAAACTTTTCAGCGTTTGTTTTTTTAATGACAAGATATTACTAAATTAAACTTTTATAAATATAAAAAAAATTAAATACAGTTCCATCTGAACTAACACGAAGACAAACCTTAAATACTGTATGTACAAATTACTATATGTTACAAATTATTCTGTATGGGAGACAGATTTGATCTAATACAAATTCAGTTTTGTTTTTTTCTTTTAAAGTAGCCTCTTTCCACATAGTGTTCTTAATGCAACATTTAATTTTTTGCTTGTTATATTTTCAATGACAAACCTAATTTTTGCCTAGAAAGCACTGTTTGCTCTGTTTTTAAAGCATATTTTATTTGAGAATGCAATAGAAATAGTTTTTGGCCTATTAAGCTACTAGGAAGAATATTGTTTATGCTATCACTTGCCTCCTTGGACTGTTTATTATTTCTCCACACTTGACTGCTCATCAGCTGTTCAAAATTGGGATGAGGTACAGCAGTTTAGTTCTGTTTGAACAAGAACCAAACTGAAATTCAGACGGCTCAACATTCTAACTTCTGTTACCTGTTTTAAACGTTGCTAAAGAATTCTCAGCATGAGTAAGGTAATGAGCAAAATTAAAATATGGAAGCAGATCCCATTGCATTTTCTCCTTTATAAGCCTAAAAGCATTGTGGTGTGCTTCAGAGCTGCTTCCTGCACAAATTCTGCATCCACATTGTCATGTCCTTCAAAAGCATACACAGCTGGGGGGAAAGCAACAGAGAGTTACTATGGAGCCATGGAAAATATACAACTTTGTGCCCACAGCTTATTGAAATCATAATTATTTTATATTTTAATAGAACACTTTATTCTGAAAATGTGTCATTAAAATGTATTAAACTTCGGCACCAAGAAAGACCATCAACCAAACGTGATTTAAGCCCCTTAAATCCTTAAAAAACTTCAAAGGTGATTATTCCTTTGATAATTTACTCTAGGTAGTAAATCGTGCATATTGCTAATAAAAACCACTTGCAATAGCGACCTACTTGTAAGTGAGAGGTATTTGGGGGGAAAAGTAGTATACAGAAGTGAATAGAGAATGACTGACGTCAAGAGGAAAGCAAGAAAACCTTGAGAACAGAGGAGTGAATTACCTTGACTGGACGACTCTATATCTGTCAAAATTTCAATGAAGTAGTTCAGAGGCAGAAATTCTACACTGAATGATGACTTGTCAATCATAGAATTCCAAGGCTAAAAGAGAAATCACTTCCAGTATTAGTTGATTCTCCCAAACCAGCACAAATTGTAATTGGTAACTACAATTTCAGTCCATATGGGTATGTTGAAATGGGCAGTTAAGATCCAAAAAAGTACAGTTGGCTGTGCTTTCACATGGACTCACCTGTTTCTTATAGTTTTGAAGCAGTCGTGTCACATGGTTCCGGGAAATAATGTTAGAACTCATAGGATGATCCCAGAGTCGACAGATCTTCTTACCAATAAGCTATTAGGCAAATTGAAAAATATGTAGGAGACAATATGTATCACACTGCATAAAACAAACACACCTTGTATCTATTCATAATTTTAAAACTTGTATTCCTAAGTAGCTAATTAGTCCAAAGGACAGGGCCTTTATGATTAATGACCCTTGGAGAAAGGCCATGTTCTTAGGAGGTATGCTTCTAAATTTTGAATAAATACTCCTTCAAATGCTACACCTTGAGAAGAGCAGTTTATACACTGATGTTGCCAAATTCTTTTTCTGAAGAGGAGTTTATCTGCTTCTCTTCAAAACTGGAGATGTACATGCCAACCCTAAGTGATGTTTTGAAAGGAAACTAAAGGTTGTAGACATGTTTATATCAACTTCTCTGCCATGTCTTGCCTAGAAAATTTTAATTCCCTAAGAGTATGGGTCAAAAAAAAATCATATTTGGAGTCCAAACTAAATATTCAGCAATGTTCCCCAGAGATAGCTAGCCATGGAAAATATGCTTTGTTTCCTATTCTTGCCTCTGCTTCAGTAAGCCCATGACGGGGAGGGGTTGTTACAATTAGGTCCAGAAAGGCAATGGACATCCCCTTTGGGGGAGAACAGTGCCAGAGGTGCAAGTACTCAAGGTATATAAACAGTGGGCAGAGCTGGCCAAGGCTCTTAGGGTCAGGAAACTTGCAGAATCAGAGGCTCTGAAGACCATGCTGTGGAATTTCACATTTTCACAGTATTTCTGATTCAGAGAGCTAATATCCTCCAAATGATAACAACAAAAAAGTAGTGCCTTTTTAACTCTTTCCCTCATGTTTCTCATTCTTCCTGTGAACCTGGGAATGTTTTCCTGCCTTGGTAGAAATGCAGTAGGAGGAAATGCAGTCCCAGAACCTTCTGACCTCACCTGTATTTAAATTTCTTATCAGTTTAAGTGCCAAAAGCACATGTTTCCCCTCTCCCTCCCTTTCAGATGGAACTATTTGTGTGGTTTCCTAAGTGGAGAAAATGGCTAAATGTTCTCAGTGAGCTGTGCCAAAGCACTGCAAAGCCAGAGGAACAAGCGTTTGTAGGCTCAGTGGGGAACAGCTGACAAAGGGGTGGGAACGGATGGGATTTCTTGGAAAAGGCCGGAATATGAAACAAGTCAACTGACTTTAGCTTAAAGCCAGTAAATGCTCTTCTTGGCAGAAGGGTCATGCCAAACCTTAGGAAAAAAATAAAATATACTTCAGGATTACCGGAGGAAGCCGCACAATGATGCTGAATTTTAGTTTTTCATTTTTCTCTGTATTGTCCAGATCTATGAGAAAGAGATTGGCAAATAAAACAGAAATGTCTATTTTATTACCTCAGCAAGTTATTAACACTTGAATGGTTCATCCAGATAATATATATTCCCAACCTTGTATTCTCAAGCTAATCTGAAACAGAACAGGGCTGGGCTTGTGAACCAAACTGACTCCATTTTCCCTACAGAAGACACTTTGTTACTTTTCCACTCCTCAGTCCTGAGACACCCCCACACCCCAGGGTAGATAAGAGGAGAACTGATGATATTCACTGAGTTGCAAAACCCCTCCAAGGTTTTTTTACCATAATTGTAAAAATTAAGTTACAGATTAACCTTAAGACCCTTTTAGGAATTCTTGCATGCACACAAAGCTTCAAGGTGACTGCTACAAAGACCCTCCTGTGGTGACTAAAGTGAACACCACCATCATCTTGGACCTCCTGAGCAGGTGCAAGGACCACAGCCCTAACTGAGCATGCACCCATGGCGCAACCAAGATGAACAGAACGGACCATCTCCAGAGGTGCAGAGTGATGGACCTCTTTTTTTTTTTTTTTTCCTTTTTGTCTTTTTTCTGACCGGTAACAGGATCTCAACCCTCGGTGTCGCGCCCGTACCGGGGACCGGCAACGGGCTCGCAACCCTCAGTGTTGCGCCCGCACCACGCTCAGCCAGTGAGCGGGAACCGGTCTCCACATGGGATCCGACCCCTCGGCGGGAGCGCTGCCGCGCTCCCAAGCGTGCGCCACCGGGCCGGCTCGAGTGATGGACCTCTTTTTTTTTTTTTTTCCTTTTTGTCTTGTTTCTGACCGGTAACAGGATCTCAACCCTCGGTGTCGCGCCCGTACCGGGGACCGGCAACGGGCTCGCAACCCTCAGTGTTGCGCCCGCACCACGCTCAGCCAGTGAGCGGGAACCGGTCTCCACATGGGATCCGAACCCTCGGCGGGAGCGCTGCCGCGCTCCCAAGCGTGCGCCACCGGGCCGGCCCGAGTGATGGACCTCTTAACCCCTTGAATTTATCTCCTCTTTCGATAAGGCGTTCCTTGCTTTACTGCTAGGTGCATTGTCCATTTCTGTGGCTTTGGGACCCAAGAGCCTAATTTGGTAACATAACAATGCTTTGAAAATTTTTGTTTATTACTGAATAAAAAGGGTTTTTTCCGTTAAGAGGCTGCCAGTCACAGAGCAATTTTGCTGACTAACTGAAAACAGACGGTACCTTAAGGAAGGGCAATATACTAACGAAACGTCTATTAAAATACAACAATTGAATAAGTGAGAATGATTATAGTGTAGAACTTATTTAAATTAACGAAAGCACTGCATCTCTGATTAATTTCTTTCATTTCTTGATATGAGTTAATAAGCTGAAAGTAAGCCTCTGCATGACACATTCTTGAGAAATAAGCCTACCGAGTTTCCTAGCCTCAAGTGCCCTTGTGTAAAGAAAAGGACTCTAATAGCTGTGTGTGGACTGAGAGGTCCTTTTGGGGCCTCTTGATGGGCTAAGGCTGCTTAGATCTACTCAAAGGATGGTTACAGGAAAAACCATACTCAACAGGCCCAGCTACCTAACTTGTGGGGCCCAGTACAAAAAAAAAAATGAGGAGGTCCTTGTTCAGATATTATTAAGAATCTCAAGATTTGATGCAGAGCATTAAACCGAGTATGGGACTCTTCTGAGTGCAGTCAGGCCCTGTGTGTCTGCACAGGTTGCACACCCAGGAAGCCAGCTCTGCTGGTGCTCAGGCTGAACTAGCATTCTCGCAAACTCAGTCTCTTACCTTTCATGAGCCTTGTGACAGCTGTTTCGGTGAGAAGCAACACTCCGTTATCAATGTAATGCAGCAGGTTATGCAAAGGGAGACAATGAACCCCAAGGATCATGTGCAGAGTGTGAAAACCTAGAATGAGAGATCCAGGAGGGTAAATGTGGTCAGCCAGCATCTCCAGCATTCCAGAAGGAATGAATTAGATCATGTTAATAAACTGCTTAACCCGGTGCTTGTTGCCTGGACTCAACTAAATTCCTTGAAGACAAGGTCCAAGTTTCCTCTTTTGTATTATCACAACTAAGTATAGTGTTGGGTATATAAGTTCCCAATGAGTATGTATTCCCTTCTTGGGTTCCTTCCTGAGCAAAAAGAGGGTAAGACCTGCTAAATGCAAAATGGTTTAACAGTTTAATATGTCCGTAAAAGCTGCAAACTCCATATGCCCAGCCTAAAAGGCTGTTGGGATAGGGACTATTCTGCTAAAGAGAAAAACGTTTGGACTAGAAGGGAAGAGTTTATAGACCTAATCTCTGGTTATGTCCTAGAGAAAGGCTTTTGGAGTCTACTTGGACTAAATTATAGAAAAGAAAGAATTGAAATGATATGGCCAGATAGCAAATCTATAGAAATTTAATAGAGAAGTAGGGTAACCTCTCAAGCCTAAGTCTCATAGGGATGGCTACCCAAACATTCACAAACCCAGATCAATGACAGAAGTGACGGCATTTAAGGGGACCTATGAAGAGTAAATGCAATTGCTAGGAGTGGAAATGAGGCAAGAGAATATACTGAGATAATAGAAAAATCCAGTTTCAGCATGAGCAGACTTAGGCTGCCATCGTGCTGTGTTACTCACTAGCTGTAGGTAACTAAGCCTTTCTGAGCCTCCATTTCTTCATCCCTAACATGCAACCACTAGTATCTTTCCTATAGGGTTGCTCTGAGAACTACAACCAGGACTGCAAAGAGCCTAGCACATGGTATAACAACAGTGGCTAATACTGTACTTGTCCCAAGGACTTCAATCTGTACACTGGCTCATTTGATCCTCATTCAATGCTAGGGGGTGGGAACTACTAGATTCACATTTCATAGATGATGAAACAGAGAGTCACAGGAGCTAAGAAACTTGCCTAGGATCATATGGATAGTACATAGCAAGCCGAAATTTGAATGCAGGCTTTGGGATTTTAGCCTAGGCTTTTAACTATAACATTGCTCTCCCTCAATAACTGGTGGCTATGTTAATAGAACAATATGAACAGAGAGGCCCAAAGGTGAGAAGGCATGGAGCATATTCAGAAAACATGAAATGATCCAGTTGAGTTGGAATCTCATGTGACAGAGGAATGATTAAGAGGTAAGGTTGGAAAGGTTCATTTATTCAGCAAATCCCTTCCATACACCAGACAAGGGGCTGGGAGTACAATAATGAACAAAACAAGCACAGCTGCTGCTCCCTTATGCCTTTTTGCAGTCTGATGGGAGAGGCAGAATATCAAACAGTCACAAAAATAAATATACATTTTTTAAATGTGACCAGTTCTGTGTGTGTGACAGTAGTTGAATTCTGAATGACAGCAAGGAATTTATTAATTTAGGAGACTTTGGAGAGGCTCTGAAAGTTTTTGAGCAAGACAGAGTTTTACTTTTGGAATATTAATATGGCAAGAGGCAAAGAATGCATTGGAGTACACTTTGCTGCAGGAGGAATGAAGACCGTAGAGGCCCTTGTGTGAACATGTACAAGAGGTAATGAGGGCGCTGACAGTGAACAAGCAGGGAAGAGACTAGAGAGGCATGGTAACACATACAGGCTTGGCAACCTGCTGGATGTGGGAATGACAGAAGAATCATGGCCTGCTCTTAGGAACATATATGGCAAAGGAATGATGCCCTACAAGCAGGGGCTTGGATTCAGAGAGATCATGGAATTTTCTCTCTGAGTACGTGAATCATAAGCAGTAGGACAGTCCTAAGTCCTGGCAACATCAAGGATCAGATGAAGTGCAGACTCTGCCCACAAGCAGATGTTAATGGGCTGACAACAAAATGAGTCCACTAGCTTCCCTGAATCCAAAAGAAAAAAAAAAATCATGATTTTACTAATCAAAAACATGAGATTTTTCAAATGGATTTGGAAATTCTTCCGAAAGTAAGTTACCAAATTATTTCTGAAAAGTTTATACTACATTATTGATCCTATTGATTTCCTGGTTTCAAAATTCCTCCTCCAACCCTGTGTTCATGTCCTAAAAATCCTTGATGACCTTTCATCCTCTATCCCATGGGCAGTCCCAAGTTCAATGGTCCATTCTTGGCCTCCTTCTCATGTCAGCCCTGAGCACCAGAGAAAATTGGCTATAACTAGGCATCAGTTCCATCCAACTTTAGTCCTCATCCTCCAGGGCTCCTAAGCCTCTTCTAGCCAGTGAGGGGAACACAGGTTTAAACAGCATTTCAAACAGCAAATGCTCTAGCTCTAAACCATGACTGCCTTTTTATGGTCTTCATTCCCTTCTTTTCTTTAACCAATTCTGGTTGCAAGTTTTTGACACGTGAAACTCAAAACAGTCCTCACTAGCCCAGTAGACCTGTGATGGAGTTTGGATGTATTGTCCTTCCAGAACTCATGTGGAAATCCGATCCCCAATGTGGCAGTGTTGGAAGCTGTCTGAGTCATGGGGGCGGATCCCTCATGAATGGATTAAGGCTCTCCCTGGGGGAGGGGGTAGTGAGTGAGTTATCTCTCTATTAGTTCCTGTGAGAGCTGGTTGTTTAAAAGACGCTGGCACCTCCCCTCTCACCTCCCCTCTCTCTCATTTCCTCTCACCATGTGCCGGCTACCTGCCCCTTTCCACCAAGAGTAGAAGCAGCCTGAGGCCCACACCAGATGCAGCTGTCCCAGAATCAAAAGCTAAATAAACCTCCATTCTTTATAATTACCCAGTCTCAGGTATTCTGTTATAGCAACACAAAAACGAACTAATACAACCTGGAAAGCAAGCACACTTGTATGTACATGTATAAATGCCCTGAATTTATACACACATTGGCACACACACAATGATCCAGTGTCACTTCACTCCACTATGTCCTTCATATGAGGGAAATAAACATTTAAGAGAAAAGGAGAGAGGAAATGCTCTTCCTTACCTGACCCAAGGACACAAGCCATTAGGTCTACTCATCACAATTCTCAATCACTATGGATAACATTTTTCTTCTTTCCCTCCTTATCCCTCTGAAGATAGATTTTTATGATCTCCCAAGCATAATGATGTCACCAGTAAGTTAGTTTTATTTTCAAAAGGAAAATAAAAATGGTGAACAAATCTACAAGTGTCAATCTATTTTGTGTTAAGGATAAACAATTAAGAATTTAAGCCAGAAAGCCATATATATTTTTCATGAAATTCCTTCACTCTTTCTAGATGGTACTTCACAATTCATATTCCATTGGGATAATCTAAAACCATCTATTCTCCTCATGAATGGTCACTTTGAAGTCCTATAAAGAAAATATAAATAAATAAAATTCTTTTTGTACCTCTACTACAAAAAGACCTTATAAAATAAGGTGTTATGAACAGAGGAAACTTGAATGATTCCAACCTGTATCAGCTAATCAGATACATCACATGTGCAGAGAAGCCAAAAGATGACATGGGGATTCTTTGAGTCCATAAATAGTCAATGTTTCAACATCAACTAATTCAACTGGAATATAAAATTCAAGGGGCAGTAAAGAACATTAGTTTAAAAAGCACAGATTTTGAAGCTAGACTGCCTGGATTTAAATATGGTTCTGTCACTTAGTCTTGACTTTAGGCAAATTTCTTAACCTTTCTGGCCTCAGTTTCACCACCTATAAAATGGGAATAATATAAAGTGAATCATATGAAAGTGTCATTTTTGCTGGCCCAAAACTAGTTAGATACTGACAATTCAATGTGATTAAATTTAAGTTCTTACCACTTAGGATTGTTGAAAATTAAATGTGCTAATTTATGTGAAGTATCAGGCACAAAATGGGTACCATATGTGCTGGCTTAAAATAAAGGAATGAATTAATGATGGATTAACGGATCGATAGATATAAATTAGCTAAATAAAACCAGCTGATATATGTCATGTGTATTACGTAGTCACAGCTATCATAAAGGTTAACATTCATTAGTACTTAAATGCAACAATAAACTCATACATGTAATAAGGTCTTCAACCTCCAACAAGGTGTTAAGTATACACAGTGAGGAAAGGATAGTTTCTTCAATAAATGTGTTGGGAAAACTGGATATCCACATGCAAAAGAATGAAATGGAAACTTTATCTTCACCATACACAAAAATCAACTCAAAATGGATTAAAAACTTAAATGTAAGACCTGAAACTATTAATATCTTGTAAGAAAACAAAGGGGAAAGGCTTCATGACATTAGTTTTGGCAATAATTTCTTGGATATGACATCAAAAACAGAAGTGCAAAAGCGAAAATATAAAAGTGGAACTACATCAAACTAAAAAGCTTCTGCAACATCCAAATGAAAATCAATAAGACAGTGCCTTTCAGTAACAACCCTAAATGTAAATGGATTAAGTTTCCCACTCAAAAGACACAGACTGGCTGATTGAATTAAAAAGCTCAACCCAACTATATGCTGTCTTCAAAAGACTCACTTCACCTGTAAAGACACACACAGACTAATAGTGAAGGGATGGAAAAAGATATACCACATAAATGGAAACTAAAAATGAGTAGGAATAGCTGTTCCTATATTGGATAAAATAGATTTTAAACCAAAGACTAAAAAAGAGACAAAGAAGGCCACTATATAATGATAAAGGGATCTATCCAGCAAGAAGACTTATCAGAAATATAAATGCACACAATGTTAGAGCATTCAGATACATATATAGCAAAAACTATTAGACCTAAGGAAAGAGATATACTCAAACATAATAATAGTTGGAGACCCGAACATACCTCAACATTGGACAGATTATCTAGGTAACAAATCAGAGAAACACAGAATTTAACACAAATTTTAGACTAATTGGACTTGGCAGATACCTACAGAACATTTCATCCAACAACCACAGAACATACATTCTGGAACACTCTCCAGGATATTCCACATGTTAGGTCACAAATCAAGTCTCAAGTCTAAACAAATTTTATAAAACTGAAATCATTTCAAGTATCATTTCAGATCACATTGGATTAAAAATAGAAATCAAAAATAAGCAAAACTCTGGAAACTATACAAACACATGGAAATTAAACAACATGCTCCTGAATGACATATAGGTCCAAGAAGAAATTAAACAGGAAATCAAAATTTTCTTGAAACTAATGAAAATAAACATACATCATATCAAAACCTGTGGGACACTGCAAAAGCAGCACTAAGAGGGAAGTTTATTGCAATAAACACATCAAAAGAATGGAAAGATTTCAAATAAACAACCTAACACTACACCTCAAGAACTAGAAAAACAAGAATAATCCAATCCCAGAATTAGTAGATGGAAAGGAATAATAATTGGAACCAACCTAAATGTCCATCATCAGATGACTGGATGAGGAAAATATGATATATTTACACAATGGAATAGTACTGTACCATAAAAAAGAATGAAATTCTGCCATGCACAGCAACATGGATGACCTTAGAGAAAATTAGGTTAAGTGAAAGCAGCCAAGCACAGTTAAATACCATGTGTCCTTACTCATAAGTGGAGCTAAAAAATAAATAAATATTTTTTTTAAAGGGAAAGAAAGATACAATCACAATAATACACTGAACTTTCAAAAGGAGAGAACAGAACTGAGGTTACCAGAGGTGGGAAAGCGGGAGAGAAAGGGGTAAGGGGTAATGGAGGAATTGGTAAAGGGCCATTAAAAACAATAATGTTGAATATACTAATTATCCTGATTTGAGCATTACATATTGCACACAGGTATTGATGTTCAACTCTGTACCCCACAGACATGTACAATCAACTATGTTTCAATTTTAAAAAATAAAAAGCTTTACACAGCAAAGGAAACAATCAATAGAGTGAAAAAAGCAACCTACAGAATGGGAGAAAATACTTGCAAACGATATATCTGATAAGGAGTTAATATGTAAACCATGTAAGAAATTCAAACAACTCAATAGCAAGAAAACCACCTGATTTAAAAATGAGCAAAGGACTTGAATAGACATATCTCCAAAGAAGTCATACAAATGGCCAACAAGTATACGAAAAGATGCTCAATATGACTAATCATCAGGGAAATGCAAGTCAAAACTATGAGATATTGCCTCACACCTCTGAGTGGCTATTATCAGAAAAACAAGGTGAGTGTTGCCAAGAACGTGGAGATATTGGAACCCTTGCACACTGTCGGTGGGAATGTAAAATGGTACAGGTGCTATGGAAAACAGTATGAAGTTTCCTCAAAAAAATTTTTAAAAAGAATTACCATATGATCCAGTAATCTCTCTTCTGGATATATCTCCCAAAGAAAGTCAGAATCTTGAAGAGATATGTACACTCCCATGTTTATTATAGCATTATTCACAATAGCCAAGATATGGACACGACCCAAATTTCCATTGTCAGATAAATGGATAAAGAAAATATAGAATAAATAAGCGAATATTATTTAGCCTTAAAAAAGAAATCCTGCCATATGTGACATTTATGAATGAATCTGGAGGACATTATGCTAGGTGAAATAAGCCAGTTACAGGACAATAATTGCCTGATTTCACTTTTATGAGGTATCTAAAATAGTCGGACTCACAGAAACATAGTAAAATGTTGGTTGACAGAGGCTGGGGTGGGGGAAAAGGGGAACTGCTGTTCATTGGGTATAAAGTGTCAGTTACATAATATGAATAAGTTTTGGAGTTCTGCTATACAACTTTTTGCCTATAATTAACAATACTGTACATTTAAAACTTTAAGAGGATAGATCTCATATTCAGTGTTCTTACAATAATTAAAAAATGGGCTGGCCCCATGGCTCACTCTAGAGAGTGAGGCACTGGGAGCGCCGAGGCCACAGGTTTGGTCGGTGCGCTCACTGGCTGAGCGTGGTGCAGACCACACCATGCTGACGGTTGCGATCCCCTTACTGGCCAAAAAAAAAAACTTATATGTAACAAACAGAAGGTACATAGTTTATAGCAAACAGGAGCTTATTTCTTAAAGTGGATACTGATTTATATGCACATCTTCCCAACCAGACTCTTAATTTTTGTAACTATTCTAATTTCTAGCACACTACCTGGCATGTAATAGTGGCTCAACAAATGTTTGTCGACTGAATGAACAAATGACCAATTAAATCATAACTGTATATATATGTCCCAAGGATGTTTTGAGGCCTGGCTTGATCCCACTTCAAAATTCTAAGGGCCACATCCAGGCACACCACCAGCATGTCGGGGCCCTGCCCAGGGGCCCAGGGCTTGGAGCAGAGACCAGACCCCCACCCACATCCAGGCACACCACCAGCGTCTGGGGGCCCAAGGCATATAGCTGGGGTCCAGACCCCCCCCCACAATCAGGCACACTGTCTGCACCTCGGGGCCCTGCCTGGGGGCCCGAGGCATAGAGCCAGGGACCGGACCCCCCCACAACAAGGCACATCACCAGCACCAAGGATCATACCCAAACCATCACCTCCATGTGGATGGCCCACCACAGTAACCATGGCTGCCACAAAAGTGGCTAGACGCCACAACAACCACATAGATGGTCCACCAAGCACTGAAATGCATTGACACAAGGATAGTCACCAGCAGAGACCAAAGAAGAGTATGTCTCTCTCCACAAAGCCCATTCCAGAGTGACAGAAGCAGCAGCTGCTCTACGATAATATTGGGGGACCTTAATACACCTCTCAGCATTGGACAGATCATCTAGGCAACAAATCAACAGAGTAACCATTACTCTTTCAGAGGGAGAGAAGAAATCTAGGGTTATCAGTAGTGGGAAGAGGAGGGAGACGGGGATAGGGAGAGATTGGACAAGGGGCATAAAGAATAAGTACAATTTGTAACAATATACATACTAGTAATATATTTGTTCAACATATGTCAACATTGAATCCCAAAAATATGTATAATCAATTATGATTCAATTAAAAAAAAAATCCTAAGGGAAATTTTTAGTTCCCAAGCATGTAAGAAGCAGCTCAATTCTTGGCACTGAGCCAGACCCTCTTCCTGCTGAGTATTAATTAACCTTTAGACATTTTGAACAGATAAATCAAGCCTGGAGATAGCAGAGAATCACCTCCCTGAATCAGCTCCACTGGCTCATATTATCCTAGAAAGTTTCACGGAGACCAGCCTAAGCTCCCTGAAGTTAGTAACAAACCATAACATAGTTTAGTAGTCAGGGAAGATCCAGTTAGCAGACACCAGCCTCTGGGCCCATCTCTTCCAGTGATGCCAGACACAATTTCTCACACACAAGTCTCATCATAAACTCATAATGTGCCAAAGACCAGGGACCATGTGAAGAAGAAAGAACAAATTTATTATACCAAAAGACAAAGGAGCCAAGACTTACCAGGAGGCAGAGGTAAACACAAACTGTTAGTCGCTTCCAAAATCCTGGTCATGATGTGAAAGACTGCAAACTCAGCAGCACTGCCATGCCTATTGCTGGGTCAAAATAAAGCCGTATGTCAGCCAAGGAGTTCATCTCTAAAACCCCATTTGTCCTAAGCAGTGGCTCTTGCGTATCACACACAGGGGGATTCATGCTAAGCATGAAATGCTATGCCCTGTAGAAAGCCTCATAAATATGACAGTGACCATCAGCCTAATGCCTAAAATCTAACCAGACAATAGGCACAAAAACTATAAATGTGTTAACCGCAATTCCCCTTCTCAGCAATACTGGGCTCATGTGTCCCTCCCTTCTCATTAACCATAAGCCAGGGAAAGAGGACGGGTGAAGTAACAGGGGCATGACATTAAATGCCAAGCACAGAACTAAGATAGATCGTGTTGGGGCTGGTGAGAATTGCTTTGAACTAGTCAGTTTCAAAACAGCTTTACTAAAACAGGCAGCAATCAGGGTTGTTCTGGCTCTTTGTACACCATAAAAAGAGTGAGAAATACTTGCGTACAAGTGGAGAACACAGGAGTGAAGATTATGTTTCCTCCAACTGCTTTCCAGTATGCGGCAAATGAGATCCAGCTAGAGGTAAAGACAGTCCATTAACCAATTTTCACATCCTTTCCCTCAAGGCCCCTACAGCTATCCCTCCACAGCTCTGACAAGCACACTTGGGGCAGCTGGCATTCAGGCTGTGCAGAGACACACAACCAGCCTTTCTGAGGTCAACTGTGAGGCGCTGGAATCTAAAATGGAAAGATTGAAAATGTGCACCAGCATCTAACAGAGCACCCTCTGTCTATGTGGGCACTGCTCCAGCTGAGTTGCCCCAGCCTGCCTAACTGGCCATGCCATTCACACTTACAGACCCTCATCCATCAGTGAAGGTCAAGGGTCACCGGGTTTCCTCCAGGCCTGTTACACTGCAAGGGCCAAGATCTAACCACTGAGATCATGAGTGTGAACTGTGGAGCAAGACTGGCATCAAGTCCAGGGTCCATACTTTACTAGTTGTGTAACTCTAGACAAGTTACCTATCCCTCTCCAAATCTCAGTGTCCTCTCATCTATAAAATGAGAGGGAAGTACTTAATAAGGTTGTTGTAAGAATTAGTTAACACACTGACTAGAAGATAGGTGATCAATAAATCAATCATGATCAACCAAAGGAGATTTCTTTGCCTTAGAGCTTTATCCAGAAACCCATTCTAACTTTGCAACAAGTCTATTATCTGTAGGGCAGTCTCCACGGAGCTGTTATCAGCCATGAATCCATGTATTGCACATGTGAGTTAAGAACATAGGACAAAGCAGAAAGGATCTCCAGAGATGCACAGGCAACCATTATTTATCCTCGACGAAACAGAGTCTGTTTCTCTTTGGCTGAAATCAAGTAAGATAACATGTAAACCATATAATAAGGTGCTGCAGCTACTTCCTTGGACGTGTTTTAGAAAGGCTGCCCAGCCACTCTGCTTAAAGGCAGGCAGGGAGACCAGGCCTCAATCAGTGACTGCCGATTCAGAAAGTCAGGGATATTGAGTTTTGAGACTGCATATGTATCATTTCTGGGCCTGTTGGTTCTAGGATTTGTTAACACAAACTATTGTTAAATCTTCTGTATGATTAACTACAAGGAAGAATGATGCTTGAATGAAAAACCTTTCTCAACATTTTGGAAGATAAGATTTAAACTCAACAGAAAGAAAGGTCATAGGTAGATGTGTTACATAATTGTGCATATGAGTTAAAGGACAAAGAAAGCAAGTTAGTACCAACATGGGGAAGATCAGTAACAACTCTACAGAGAAGGAAAATTTAAGAAAGATTTAATGCCCTGATTATAAATATCAGAACATGAGAATGCCAACCTCTCCTCATAAGTTAAAAACCATGAAACTCAAACCTTACTATAGAAATTCAAATATGTTATTTAAAAACAGATACTAATGACTGCAACAAAGGCAGAAAACATTAAAATTAAACATAAAGAGATTAAGTCAGGGTTACATCTAATAAATTTAACTAATATTCCAGAGTTCAATGCAAAAATATTTGTTCACACACCAGCTCATTTGCATACTGGTTTTATCCAAACAAGAGAAACAATGGAATGTTCTCCTTCTAGAA
This sequence comes from Galeopterus variegatus, assembly GCF_000696425.1. Taxonomy (NCBI): domain Eukaryota; kingdom Metazoa; phylum Chordata; class Mammalia; order Dermoptera; family Cynocephalidae; genus Galeopterus; species Galeopterus variegatus. The sequence goes on along the minus strand of NW_007726178.1, from coordinate 1,072,159 downwards.
AAATGTTTTTTTTAATTTGTTAAGCATATCCTAAGCAGGATCAGGTCTCAACCCTGTATGCTTTTTGCAAGACTCAAGATAGCCTTAAAATTCCATCTAGTCATATCACTTCTATTTATACATGGACTGGTGTTATTAATTTGGATCATACAATTTCAGTAAGTTACTACCAGTTAATAAACTGCCAATCTCATCAGCAGACTCCAATGTGCTAGTATTTATACAACTGAGCTGGAATCTGGCCTACTTGAGCTGTTGGAGCTAATTAAGAATTGAAGTTCAAGTTCTCTCATGTCTACATAAACCTCCATGTACAGAAATCATTATTTACTGTTTAATAAAGAGCTGGAAGTTGCCAAGATGAGATGTGAACATTTGGCAACCATACTAAATTCATTGTCCTATGCTTCCATGATATATAATTGCTATTTGAAGAGAGGGCAATAAACCACTTTTAAAACCAAGTTCTTTGTTTATTGGTTATTTCCCTTTCCTCAATCTGTAGCACCAAATACATTGGTTTGAGGATGAGAGAGCTCCAAAAAGCTAATTTGAAAAATGCACAAATGGATTCACTGAAACACATTCTGAGAATCCAATACAGGTGGTGGAGGTGGGGTGGACGTGAGGAGAACAAAAAGCAAAAACTAACCAGTTTTGAAATGTAGTCCAGAACCATCTGTTCAATTTTCTTCTTTTCTACACCCTGTAGGTGTCTGAAAAGATGGTCTTTTAGCTCAGACACCATCTGAAAAAGGATATGCATTAGATCAGTCACAACCTACTCACACATGCATTTTGTTTGAATTAGATCCATTTATTAACATTCCTTATCAATATGAAAAATATTGGATCTGAAGATCCCACCAACAGAAATGCATACTTCTCAATATTTTTCTGATGAGCATAAATCAGGGGGCCCCAACATTTTCAAGAGGAACTACTTATGATTTGCCCAAAACACAGTGAGCAACTGAGCATCAGGCTCCAGGTCCTGATGAGAATTCTCCAAAGAAGCCAGTGGAATCAGCAACTTAGAATTCAAAGGATTTGGAATCTACCAAAGAATTGAAGTTTCTCCTGGAGTCCTGGGGAATTAACAGGAACAACTTAAATATGGAATGACTGTTTTGGGTGTTTGGAAGGACAGAGGCAGGAGTAGAAAAGAAATGCCTTGGGTACCTCCTTCTGCACAGTGGCCAGACACTCAGCACAGTGCCTTGACATGCAAAGGTAATGAAATATTCACTCTAGTGCCTCCAAACAGGCTTGTGCCTACACCTACTCTGTTCTGATCATCCTTGGGCCTCTCCAAGCAGTGGTTAGCATTTCCAGCCCTCCCCACCTTTTGCTTTTCTCTCCCTCCTCTCCTCTTTCCTCTTCTCCCTTTTGCCTAAACACTCTGTTCAGTGACTGATCTTTGTGCCAATAAACAGCCCGTGGGAATTATTCAGCTGACAACATATATGCACATATCTTCTATTTTAGCAAATTCACATACATAACACCCTCACCGAAACCTAGCTTGTGGCCTTCAGGGCCAATACACAGTGGTATCTTATTTCAAGTCAGTCTCCTGTATGTGCTAATTGATTTGGCTCCTTAAAAAATTAATTTTTTCTTCTTAAGAAATAATGCATACTCTTTTGTGCTTTTCAATTTTTCTACAATAACCATGAAGATAAAAATTGAAGCCACCCATAATCCTAACATTACGTAATCCTACATTAACATTTTGGGTTTTTCTCCTCTCTGGTGTGCACACCCATTCCAATGTTTTGTAACCTGTTTTTTCATATAATAGTTTTCCTATGTCACTATTCTTTACCACACTTTTAATGCCTGCACAGTACTTAATTTTATGAGAGTACTATAATTATTTATTCCCTTACTGTACATATGGGATATTTCTTTTACTATTGTTAATACCATAAAAAACATCCTTTATAGAAAAGTTGTTTGCCATATCTCCAATTATTTGGTCAGACTAAATTCCTAGAAACGAAATTTGTTGGATCACATACTTAAGTTTTGCAAGACACTGCCAGAATACCTTCCACTGTGGTTATACTATATTAAACGTGCATTTTATGAAGCTATCCAGTTCCCTATACGCTGAATTTCACCAGCATAATCTTTAAAACTTTGGCAATTTGACAAGAAAAAAAAAATCCAAAAAACCACTTGTGCTATTTGTCATTTGCTTACAACAATGTTAAACTTTTTTTCTTCTTCTCCCCTGCTCTATCTAGACTTTTTGGCCATTTACTTTTGAAAACTGGTTGGTCAGAGCCTTTGTCCATTTCCCTTCTGGTGTACTATTTTCTTAATTGATTTATAAACTTTATACAAATGTTTATCATTGTCACATGTTGCCAATGTTTCTTCCAGACTTATTGTTTCCTTTTTTGTTTTTCAAGTTTTTATTCAGTCAAATTTATAATTTAGTATAGGTCTTATTTCAGTATTATTTAAATATCCACTTATTTTATTCAAATTCGTTCACAGTTTAATTTTTTATATTAAACTCCTTAATCTAATATCTGTTGTTTTATGGTATTAAATGGTGGTATTTGGGGGAGGAAGAAACTAAATTTTCTTTTCCAAATACTTAACCACTGACTGATTAAAATTCTTTTCACATGGGTTTTAAATACCTCATCTATTATACCCTAAGGATTCAAATTTAAACTAGAGTCTACTGGTGGCCTTTTTGTGTGTATGAACTGTATTGCTGCTATTATTATAGATCAACAACACATTTAGATATCTGGTAATGCTAGTCCCACTCCTATGTACTTTCTCAAGTGAACTACTCAGTCACTTGACAGAGAAATTTCATGGGCTTCTTCTTTGACCTTTATTAGACCTAGACACTAAGAACTGGAAATGGAATATTGTTTTTCATATCTTTCCTAACTGGTTAATTGTAATTTAAATAAAGAAACTATAGAATCACTAGCTTACTAAGTTCTTTATTATTTTCTATTTTCACAGTTGATTATGTCATTTGTTGCATTAGACAATCATAGCATCTTCTTTTATTTTGGTTTCTTATTGCATTTGCTATAATTTTCAGAACAATGTAAAATTATGGAGAAAATAGCAAAGACCCTTAACTTCCTTCTGATTTTTATGGGAATGCCTCCACTATTCTATTAAGAAGAATGCTGGCTATTGCATTAGACCATTCTTTGTCTTACTGAATTAGTATATTCCAGAAGTGGAATTTGACTTCTTCCTCTTGTAGACACACATAGAAATTATCTTTTTTTCTTCTTTGAATTTTTAATAGGAATTACATTAATATATTTTCTAATATTAAGCTTTCTGGAAAGAACTCCACTTGGCCATGTTGTATTTTCAAGGGACCACCGCAAAGTATTTTAATTAAGCTTGTAGTATCTATATATTCATAAGTAAAAGTAGTCATTGTCAAATTTTGGTTTTAAGGTTATTATGACTTTAAGTAATTGAGAAGCTTTCTATCTTCTCTCAGAAAGTGATTTACATATCATGGGAATAATCTGGTCCTTTAAAAGTCTGAAAGAACTAACTCTTAAATAACTTAGGACCTTATTTGAAGATAATCTTTTACGTTTTTCCCAAATTATTTTATGGTTATTATGCTTTCAGCTGTTCTATTTCTTCTTGGATCAAGTTTGGCCATTTCTATTTCCCAAGAAAATTATTTGACTGGAAGTTTCAAGGGTATAAATATGGATTTATACATATTTTTCTCATATTTTTTAAGTTGTCATATCTAAGGTAATAGATTATCCCATTTCTAAGTCTACACAATATTTTAAAATATTTTATTAGATTTTCCAGATGTCTCTTTAATGTGTTTTTTTAAAGGTTTTGTTTTTTAAAGGACAATTCTGTTCTCTAATGTATTTTGATTTATATTTCTTTGGTCATCCTAGTAGAACTTCTTGAGAAAGAATACTTTATTCTGTTACATTTTAAACCCCAAATACAAATGACACAAACATGCTGCTCTTTCCTTTTTTAAAAAAACACTCTCAATGCTATACATTTCTTGTCATGTGTGATTTGTAATTATATATTTATTGGTGTAATTAATTAATGTGTATCTCTCCTACTAGACTATGTATTCCAAGAGGGCAGAAATCACATGTGCCGCTTACCACTGGACACACAGGGTCTATAATGGCTGGCAACAACCATGTGTTGAGCAAATGAATGAAAACTTAGATCAGAATGAAAAGTACAAGCCAGCTTTTTCCTTTTTTCCTGGGGCCCATTGTTTGTCGGCACCTAAAGAGCCCACTGACCACTCACCAACCCCATAAGCAGCCTCTGGTGGTTGTCTTCCTCCTGCAAGAGGGGCGTTAATCTTGGCTCTGAAAGTAAACAGAGCAACAGTCAAGCAAGGTAGTTTTCAGAAAATGAGTTAGAAGGGAAAAGAATCAGCCCAGTTTCCCTTCCTTGAGTCACTGGGAATACATAACACTGCCCTGATAAGATGAAGATTTTTTTCACTAGCTAAGTGTGACCTAGTCCTATAAGCTGAATTGATCACTCAGGTCAAACTCAGAGAGCCCTGTGAAACAGAGAGGGAAAAACCGAGAAAGAAAGAAAATAAGGAACACATTCTCCAGTACCAATAGGCTCTGGCTTTGATTCCTCTTCAACACTGGAACTTACCACTGTCTAAGAACCTCTGCTTCACTGACGAGAGAGGGACTTGGGCCCTCTTTTAACCTTAAAGGGGCCATAAACCAAGGGACAGCCGCTCGACAGAAGAATTGCACATCTCCTTTCTACTTTCTTTTTTTTTTTAAATTTTAACTTCTCAATACACATTGTAGTTGATTTTTGTGTCCCTTTACCTGTTCCTCTTTCCACCTCCCTCTTCCTTCTACTTTCTGACCCCCATAGTCAGTGACTTTGGGAGTTACTGAGCTGACAAGACCAATTACTGTGGCAAATAATACAAGCTATCAGACTGAAAAGGTGAATAGATCAAGATGGAAAAGTGACATGTAAGGTTAAGTCAAATAGTACGTTCTTCACCATGACTTGCACTGCACTAGCAAGAGCGGAGGGGCAGGCAAACAGTCTCGCTGGAAGATCTGCCTTAGCACACCTTCACGCTCTGTTCTTCCTCTCCCAGAACACCCGAGGCCCAGCACCGCCAGCCAAGAAGCCAGAACCGCCCTGCCCAGTGGGCTGATGACTCCTTCTACGAGGCCCTTTGAGATAAATTCTACCTGTATCCTACACAATCCTCGTGATCAGGATAAAATAATTCAAAATGTGAGCCCAACAGCCGTGCATTTTACAGAGTGTTCTGTTTCAGGCAGTGACAGCATTCTACACGGGAAACTAGTACAAGCAGAGCACGTGAGAGGAAGGGAAGAGTTTCCTAAAGTGCATTAAGAGAGACTGCACAGTGGCCAGACACTCAGCACAGTGCCTTGACATGCAAAGATAATGAAATATTCACTCTAGTGCCTCCAAACAGGCTTGTGTCTACACCTACTCTGTTTTGGGGGTGACTAGTAACAGGATGCAAAGAGGCCTAAAAGCACAGAGCAGGAGCAGCTCTGTAAGCAGGGCAGGAGGTGCAGACAACAGAAACTCCCACCCGACCAGCAACATTCCCCACATTTCAAAGCCCTTAGCAATGCAAAGGGTGAGCCTGAATTGCACATACTCACACCCCCGTCTGGCAGGGCAGAACCTTGGCTTCAGGAATGGTGGCCTGGTAACACAGGAAGAGGCTGCTTCCCCTGGGCTGTTTAGTGAGCCCAGGCATTATCAGCCTGGGCTGGACCACAAGTTCACCATCACAGTTCCCTGGGCTGTGTGCACAGCTACAGGATATGCAGCTACGCACTGTGCACCATATGAAGTAATTTCCGTTAGCATCACCCAACATATACTTAAAACAGCCAAGCCCACAAAACAGGAGTGGCATATAAAAACACCAGCTTATTTGATGAAGGCTGCCCTTTACGGGGCATGAATGCGCTCCTCAAAAAAGGCTTGTACCTGAATATACTCTACTCAGCATTCCCCTCCTCCATTTCACCTAAGTCCCCCTTGTTTGTCAAGACTTAAGGCCTCTGGGATGTCACCTCCCTATCTCCCCCAACCATCCCCACTCCTGACCTAGCCCCTCACCCGCTGCACCTGGGGTTTACATAATACCTGTCCCTTGGTTTAGAAATGATGGGTTAGCATTTCTTCCCCACACACTCGCTAAAGCAGCCACCTCGGGTGGCTGAGCGCTGTGCTCAGTGCTGTCTCCATTACCCTGTTTACTCTCAGGTTCTCTTCACTCTAGTCCTGAGGAGGACAATGCACAAAACGGATGAATAACTCACCCAAGAGCACATGGTCAGCACGTGGCAGCGCTGGAATTTAAGTCTGGTTTTGTGTGGCTCCTGAACCCATGCTCTTTTCCCAGAACTACACCATTCTCTAAAGGCTCCTCATCTTTGTACCCATAGGAACTAGCCCAGTGCATGCCCAAGTTTTAACCAAAATGAAAGATGCATACAAGCTGAAGACCCTGTATAATCAGACAGCTGGAGAGAAAGCAGCCCCAAGCCAAGAGAATTGCCAAAGTGCATCCTGTGGGTACAGCCAGAGGGCACGTTAATTAGATCAATTCTATGAGCAGAAATGATCAAAACCAGAGGCCCACCCCCAAGTGACTCCTCACACAAAAGCACATTCAGCAGCCATCCCCAAAGGTCCTGATTCCAAGACAGATGTGCAAAGAGCTGCGTGGCTGCTCTAACGTCAAGATACTAAAAGGTGCTACCATTTCATTACACTACTGGAAGTGATTTTCTTGCTAACCCACAGCTGTGAGGAAGAACAGTTTTACAAACAAAACACTGACTGAAACCCAGAAGGCTTTATTACAGGTCTTTTCTTACCCAAATTCCTTGCTTCTAGGTTAGAAATCACCCTATAAAGAAATTAGTCGTGTTATTCATACAGAAAGCATTATTGGAAAAAAAAAATTAAAGCCACAACACTATATGAAGACATCCTCTTTAAAAAAAAAAAAAAAGAGCAAAAAAACCCCTAAAAACCATAAAACCACTGCAGAAACTGTTCTCAGGCTGCTGAAAAACCTCAAAAACTTTAATCGATCTAGCGAAAGCCACAATAGGCAATTATAAAATCTCAAAACCAACAAAGGCGATGATTTAGAACAATTGCAGCTCTCAGTTATTAAAAACAATGGGGACAGAAAATAGAACAAAAGTTGGAATGGGGCCTATACTTTTAGCACTCTGAGATGACTCATCTACCCAGAAAATATGCTTTCAAAACAAGAGCAAGCTCACAAGCCCAATAACTTTTTTTTTTTAATGTCAGCCTAGTGTCTGCCCTTTTCCCCACAAGTGCTCACTTAATAAACACTCTCTCTCCACTTATCCTTTGTAAATCATCCATCCCTGGGGCACAAGTATATAAGGTTTAATATATAAGCTTTTCCCACTAGAAACTCCAGCACCAAACACCTGAATAAGGCCCAGTGGCTGCATTCATGACACTGCCAGCATCATTTTGCTGAGGACGTACAACAAAAGTAAGTAAGCTAGTTCCATGAAACGGAGCCAACAAGGTAACTACAAAAGATAACCATCTTACAGACACAATAACTTTTACCTTTACTTACTTTATTGAATTATCAAGAATATTCCTCACATATGCTGTGGACCTTCTCTTTCCTGTTTTCTAGGAGTGAGAACATTTCAGAGTGTGAAAGGTGAAGCTTTTGGGGGTGACTTTTCACATCAAGGACATAATGCAATATAGTTAGAAGCTTCAGAAAGAAGAAATATATTTTCCAGATAATCAAAACACCTAGATTTTAAAAACATTTTATTCTGAAACAATTGCAGATTCACAAGTAGTTGCGAGTCAACTATATATAACACTAACTATATGCAACATTACAGCGAGATCCCATGTACCTTTCACCGAGTCTCCTTCAATGTGTATAATCTTACGTAACTATAGTATAACAACAAAATCAGGAAGTTGACATTGGCACAACGTGCATATAGTTCCATATCATTTAATCATGTCAGTTCATATCCACAATGTACCTCCACAATCAAAACACACAACTGTTCCATCACCTCAAAGAACTCCTTTGGGCTACAGTTGGTCACATCCATTCTTCTCCCCCAACTACCCCAACCCCTCGCAACCACTAATTTAGGAGCACCTAGATTTTTTAAAATCAATTTTTAACTATAAAAGTAACCCAAGAACACATCCGAGACATGGATACTAATCATACTTCTACTGTGAATGTGCGGTGTGTCCCTTAATCTCTCTACTTCGTTTCCTCCTCAGGAGGACAAAGATCATAGAAGTGTCACTGTCTGCCTATCGGGAGATCAGTGACAACAATGTAAAAGTGCCTGGCAATTGGTAAGAGTGATGCAAATGTAAGCCAGCGTTATGATGTAAAAGCATCACCTGGATCTAATTCACTATGCTTTTGCTGCTTGCTTTATTCTCACTGACCCACACATACCTCTTCCGAGATCAGGTTGTGCCACTCTCTCCTGACCACACTGTTTTTATAGCATAATTGTGGCTTGGCGTACTTAACATATTCTAGGTTGGAGTTCAGTTTTTCCCAGTAACCCTTAAAGCTGTGCACCTGCAAGAGACAAAACATCAAGCTTAACAAGCAGGGCCTGTGGCCCAAACTACCCAGCAAGGATCACGCAAGCCTTCACATGATGCTTCCCACGTGGCAGCATTTCAGACTGAATACTTCCCATGATGGATGGCATTTTAGTCCCAGCAGGAATTCTAAAGTAGAGAGACTTTAAAGAGTCTTGCCTTACATTTTCTATCCTCTTTACAACAGAACTGTCGCTCACTTCCCAAAACCAGCAGGACTTCCCTGGGTTGAGACTTAGTGGGGAAGCCCATGATAAATACATCAAGTCATTTTCTCCCTAGAGACCCATTTTTCTGATTTAGGTTGTGTCAACAACGCCATGTTCAGTCAGAGAATGTTCATAAAATTTGGACTAATTTTAAAGTAGGCTTACTTTCCTGCTAAGCTTATTTATATCCAAGGATATTTTCCAAAATTTAGGAATAAAAAAAGATGAAATAAACTAGTTTCACCTTCAGTTGTGAAATACTCCAAGACAGAATTGGCATTCTATCTAGATCTTTGATTTATTGGTATAATTGTACTACATTGAAGCAAGAATGTATCCATTATATTCATTTTGAAGTAATAAAATTCAATGTTAATACATTTAATGTCGAAGGATATGACAAGTTGTTTTTTAAACCAATAAAGATTTATGATACATGCTTTCTTGTCAAAATATGTGCAAGATTTGACTTTAATTATAAAAGACCTGACTGGGCCAAGGGTGCAATCAATGTGTAGCCACAAGACAAAGTGAGCTATTGCCTACTGTGGTGACAGACTTGGCTGAGCTGCAAGAAAAATAAGAGAAATGAAATATACCTCAATCAAGAAAAATGCCCTAATGTTAAGTAAAAGCACATTATCCAAATGTGTATTGCAAAGACAGTCACGTTTGGTTTGAAGTGGATTTTGAAGTATCAATAAAGTGAATTACATGGTAATATTGAAACTTGCTATTTTAGAAGCCTGAAATGCCCATCCAGCCAGCATCCTTTCTCCCACAGACTTTATTTTCAAGAAAGTGTCATCTCCACCTTTGTGCTAATTTCTTCAACAGCCTTCCCTCCTCAGTACATGTGAGTGTGGGGCAAAGTTAGCATTGATGTATAGAGCATCTTCTAATTTTTCTGGGGGAATTATCTGTGATCCAAAGAAAATGTGTGGTACATTAAGCTGTTGTTCCCCCAGCTCTTTCAAATGTCAGTATGAGAAGTGGGTGCCTCCCATGTATACAGTAGGCAGGGTCAGTGACACTCAGAGTTACTAGAATTCCCATCTAGCCTCTGGTGATCCAAGTCTGCTTACTCAGGAATGAATAGAAGGAAGCTTTAAATTTCTTGAGAAGATACTTAAAGTGTTCCTAAAGCATCTATAGGTTTGAGTTTTTAAATATTCGAACAAACTCTATCTTCTCCTACTCCACATAAAGAAAATTTAAATTCCTATAAAAAAAAAAAAAAGTGTCATTTCCAAGGGAGACAGGAGCACTGGTGTCAAGTCTCTCTCCTCACTTGACCTACCTTGTCTATCTTTTCTTTCCCTTTCTATTTGTAAGAGAAGTACTTTTATCTACCCTTTGGTTCTTCTTTATATTGAAAAATATTAAGACAAATCCTGCAGACATCTGGCAGTATTAGGTCCCTGACTGGAAGTCACTATGGCCTTCTTGCTGTCCAGCATCTGGGCTCCGGCACACTACTGCCAAAAGCTGGAAAACTAACTGGTGTTGGGGTGACATCTAGTGGTCAGTTAAGCTATTAACTCTGCCTGCTTTGCCACAGGCCTCCCATGACACGGTTCACCCAGACCTTGCCTGGGACAGGAGGGGAGAGACTCAGGTGTCCTACCTGTTATCTGGCCTTGTCCTCTCAGGCCAAATGCCGTCCTGCTGTCAGAAGACCCCACTCACACTGTGGCTCCTAAGAAAAGATCTTTCCCAAATTACCTTCCTTCTCTTCACTCCCCCACTTAAAAAATCCCTTTCTTCATAACCTGTTATCAGCTAAGAATAAACAGATAACACAGAGCTCTGGACAGGTCCATGGTAAGGCTTCAAAGGGGCTGGAGCACCCACTGACTGCATGTAAAATGGAGTGTGTGTTTGTATGAGCACTTTTCTGGAGAGATGGGCTGAATCTGTGGCCTAAAATAGTTCAAAACCACCGACTTAGAAGGAAGAGGATCTGAATTTAAAACTAAACAAAAACAAAAATTTATGTTTAAGAAACACAGTTAGCCAAAAGTCCCAGAACTATTTTTACCTAAACTTATAGGTCTTTCAGGGAGGTCACTGACCTATTATAGCATCTTACAGATATTAAGAGAGCACAGAAAAAAACAATTAGTGTGTATGTCACTATTTGGTATCTACTAGATAAGTGATAGTTTTGTTTTTTTTTTAAGTTTAGAAAATTCACAAAGATCACTGTAAATTGAAAGGTCTATTTGGAAGCCTGGGATAAGGCCCAGAAGATGGAAATGGATTCGAGTAAGTGAAGGTTGAGTAGAGGATATTCCAGGTGGGGCTTTTATGGCATGAGCAAAGACTGAGAGACTAGAATACGGATTCTGGGTCTAGATCAGAGACAGAGCATCAGAGAGAGCAAAACAAACCACCAACAGCACTTCATTCTCCACGCTGAAGAGAGGCCTCTAGAGTGCGATCCCCAGGCTTGGCTGTCCATTAGAACCACCTTGGTCCCACCCCCTAGAGGTTTTATTGGTTTGGGGTATAATCTGAGCCTCCTGGATTTTGCAAGTTCCCCAGGTGATCCTGATATTCAGCCAGGGCTAAGAACACTCCTTGAGAACATCCAAGTAATCCCAGTCCTCCTCCCACCCTCAAACATTTTACTCAACCTACCCTACTTCTGACTTAAAGGCCAATAAAGATCCAGCTGGCTGAAGACTTGTGATTGTGTTGTTTAAAAGGAGATATGACACAACAATTCCTTGAACTTAAGACAAGTGAACAGATATGATGTTGATGGGGGGAGGGGGAAAAGGGAAGGGGGAGAGAGGAATTGGTAAAGGGACATGAAAATCAACTACTTTGTATATTGATAAAATAAATAAAAAATAAAATAAATAAGAGGAGATATGGTTAAAGAGGAGGATAGTGGCAATCCTTGAGGGATCCTAAATGCCAAGACCAACATGTTTCTTAACCCAGAGAATAAAAGTAGCTCCAACATAAAATTTTAGATGGTATAACCTAATACAGAGAGAAGCAGAGGGGAGAATAGAATCTGCATAATCGCTTTCCAAGAACCACGGCTCACCATCTTCCACTTATGCTCAAGGATGAACCTGTGAGCACAGAAAACCACTCTGTCAACTAGCACTTACACCACAAGGCGAGAACTGAGTGCTGCCCTGAGCAGGAACACCACCACCACAAAGTGAAAGCCACAACAGCCTAAGACGCACATCACAAGCTACTTGAAAAGAGCTCATAATGCTTTAAAAATACACAAAAATGCTTTATAAGAAAAATAACCATGAATTTAGCTACTTCTGGGAGACTCGGGTTAGAAGCAATCAGATCCTCAAGGAATGACCTAGGAGCATTTTCCTGCACAAAGTGTAGTTTAAAATTTTCATTTTGAAAGAAGGAAAATTATTCCAAGTCTCTTCTTCAGAAATAATCTCATTTTGTCTCTTAGAATGACATGAAACAATTAACAAATGCAGCCCATCATGACTATAAATTGAACAAAAGGACCAATGGAACACATTAAGGGACTGTTTCCCATTTACGATTTGGATTGCCAGTGGATCCAAAAACAAAAGAAAACAAAGCCCTATGGTATTGGCTCATCCGCAAATTACTGCCAGGAAAAAACATCTGCCTTTCATTTCTAAAAGGCCCTCTGGCTTTGGTCCTACTTCTGCTTATTAACCAGCATCTTCTTACAAGGGAGGTGGCCAACTAGGAGAGAACCATTTACTCTGTGTACCAGGACTCAATTAGCAGAGCTAAAGCATCAATCCAGTTTGACACTTCAGCGGATGCCATCTCAGTATCAGCTTTTACTTACAGTCCAGAGGAACACAGCTACCCAGTACCTCTAGCACAGACAGAATAGAAGATGACTACGTGTACATAAAAGTAGCAAGGCACCATACTAAACTAAGATGCTCTAAATAGGAATATCCATATTATAATTAACAAGACAAGTGACTAGAACTCTTGAAGCTGTCCCCTAGGGGAAGTACATGCTGCAAGTTCAAGGTCTCCCGAATACAAATGTACTTCCTCCTTCTTCCCCAGTATCTAGCAAAAATTTCTACTCCTTTGCCCAGCTGGGTAGTTCTATTAGCCATTTTTAATGGGCTGGATTTTTTAATATAATCACTAAATATGTGTCTAAACTATTCTATTTCAAAATCGGCATATACTTTGAGAAAGCCAAGGCTAAGACATTTCCCTCCTCTCGACCATAAGAATTAAAACATTATGTCCCCAACTAAAATTATGAATAACAGCAGCACAACCTAGTGGCTAGTAGGAAAGAAACAAAAACAAGAAGTCCTTATCCTGAGTCTGTTCCTCAATTTCATCACCTAGGAAGTAGACTGAAGACATACCCATCTCTCTACAGAAATGACAGGAATTAGTTCTCCAGCCTGATGCCCTCTTTCTAGTAAGTAATGTTTTGTTTTTTTTGGTTGTTTTTATGAAAGTCCCCTAAGCAACCCATAGTTTACAAAAGGGATAAATCATTCTTAGGAAGGTCACTCTTGATGACATTGCTTTTAAGGCAATGACCTTGCTTCAATATACTTTTAAAAAATTCTTTTGGGAGCCATTTATAAAGTGAAGAAGTCTTGTATTTCAGGTGACAATCTTCTAATTTAACTAGTTTATCTACCCTAACATGTTCATGTATGTCTTAGTGTGTTCTGGTTGACATAACAAAATACCATAAACTGGGTGGCTTATAACAACAAATTTAATTTTCACAGTTCTTGAGACTGGAATGTCCAAAATCAAGGTGTGGGTGGATTCAGTGTCTGATGAAGATCTGCTTTCTAGATGGTGGTGTTTTCACTGTAATCTCATATGGTGTAAAGGACAAGCTAGCTCTATGGGGTATCTTTTATAAGGGTACTAATCCCAGTCACCAGGGCTCTGCCCTCAAGACCTAATCACCTCCTGTATTAGTCTGTTTTGTTTTGTGATAACAGAATATTTGGAACTGGGTAATTTATAAAGAAAAACGAAATTTATTGCTTACAGTTTCTGAGGCTGGGAAGTTCAAAGTCCATCTGGTGGTGGTGACAGTAACCCAGGGGTCTCACATTGGAAGATGGTGGAAGCAGAGAGAGCAAGAGGGAGAGAGGGAGAGGGAGGGAGAGGGAGGGAGAGGGAGGGAGGGAGGGAGAGAGAAAGACTCCTCTTCTTTTAAAGCCCTCAGAACCATGCTCCTGACCACCATTTTTAATCCATTCACTGCAGCATGGTCCTACAATCCAATCACCTCTTCAAGGCTCCACCTTTCAATCACCATAATAGGATTTCCCACCCTCTTAACAATCACAGTGGGGGCTAAGTTTCTAACACATAAAACTTGGGAGACACAATTCAAGCTTCAGTGAGTTTTCGGGAGGACATAATTCAATCCACTACACCTCCCAAAAGATTTACCTCCTAAAACTATCACTTGGGGGTTAGGACTTCATATGAATTTGGAGTAGGGGGTGAGACGCATTCAGACCATAGCAACATATTACACACTCACAAAGTGCTCCACCTCACACCAAAACTATTTGCAGAGAGAGCATGAAGCAAGTGCACATCTAGTTCCATTTTTCCCATCCCTCCCTGGACTCCTTATCAGGACACTCATCTCCCAAGGAGAATCGAAATAGGTGTGGTTATACTAGAGGTCCCTTGGGCCTCAAGAACAGAGTTGGGCAACAAGCTTGCACTCTAAAGGTAATTTGTGACTCAGGCCATGAGTGTTCAGAGCCAACTCCTACCAAGTAAGCATGGCCAGGACAGTCACATAACTGGGATTAGGGAGGGAGGAGCAGACAGTAGGATGTGCCACTGCAACCACATCCATCACTGCATAATTAAGTTGGAACTTGGGGTAGAAGAAGTAGGTTAAAGGCAAAGGCAGCAGCTTACAGTGAGGAGTATTATGCAAGCAGAGATGGGGCAACAGACATTCAGGGCCAGGTATCCTGTGAACCAGAAAGTACTGCTTAGTCTCCCATGCTGAGTGGTTGGGGTGGAGGTGGAGGCTGATGGTCAAACCAAATCCAGGACCGTCTTCTCCTGAATCCAAAGCCAGGCCCAGCAGCATACCTCTGCCTTCCCTGATGGATCACGTCTGTATGGAGAGGGTCATAAAAGATCTAGAATACAAGTGGAGTCACCAAAGAGCACCCAAGCATGTGTGGGACTGGTTAATGGAGAACAATTGTCCATGGAGCCAAATGCTAACAATAATTAGGGAAGAGGAGAAAAAAGTGAGGAGAAAGAAAGAGGGAATGTCAAAGGAGGAAAAAACCCATGGAGGACATAAGTCATTTTACACATGTACATGGAGGGAAAAAAAACTGCAAAAATTAGCTACTTTGTCCCGAAGCAAAGCCAAGTTGTATTTCTTGAATAAGCCAATGGGTAAAAAGTTTAAAAGGATCTTCCCACCACTCTTTTATACTTAATTTTTTAAAAATGAAAATACACATGTTGATAAGGTTATAGTAAAACTGGTAAACTCATAAATCACTTGTACCAGTCTAAATTACCACAACTTTTCTTGAATATCAATTTGACAATAAGAATCAAAAGCTATAAAACTTGTCATAGTCTTTCACCCAATGATACTCCTGGCATTTAACTTTAAGGGAATAAATCAAAAGAAAAACTGCATTAAAATATACAGCAACTTTGTTTTTAACAGCAAAAAGATTTTTTTTTTTTTTGTCTTTTTCCATGTCCGGCAATGGATTGCAACCCTCAGTGTCGCCCCCGCACCGGACCGGGGACCGGCAACGGGATCGCAACCCTCGGTGTCGCCCCCGCGCCTCGCTCAGCCAGTGAGCGGGATCCGGTCTGTATGTGGGATCCGAACCCTCGGCGGGAGCGCCACCGCGCTTCCCAAGCGGCGCACTAGCACAGTGCGCCACCGGGCCGGCCCAGCAAAAAGATTTTTAATGGGAGCTAGAGACAAACTCAATGTCCAAAATCAGAAGAGTAATTAAGTAAATTAAGACACAGCAACCCAGGGGGATCCTATGGAGTCATTTGTAGCAACATGAAAAATGTTTATGATATAATTTGTAGTATCTGTCAAATATGTATGTATGTATCATCACCATTAAAAATGCATACCTATGACAAAGAACAAGAGGAATGGGGGAAAACAGACGGTTGATATGTTAGGGACTACAGAATTGTGGGTGACATTTCTTTCTTTTAAAAATGTTCTTCACTAGTTTGTCCATTAAACACATTATAGATGGGATAGGACTATTGGTAAAGGCAGAAACAATGAAATGAAAGGATGGAGTTTCTTAATACACCTTTTAAACTATTACTAAAACCTTCTCAACATGTATATTTTCATTTAAAAAAATTAAGGCTTCACAATGGTCCCAGACTTCTACCTAGAAACACAGCCCATCAGTCAATCCTTCAGGGACCCTCCTTAGGGCCAAAATTTAGAACCACTAAACGGCCCGTGTGCGTCTCTGTGACCTCAACACCCATGGCCTTCAGCCTTCCCCCAGCTCTCCAAGCCTGGCCTGCCCTTCATGGATTCAAAAGAATCGGATGTAAATGAAAGGCCACAGCACACTGAGCTGCCTGCTGCCAAAAGCTGAGATTTCCCAGTCCACACCAAGCTATAATTACCAGGAGGCAATGCCAAAAACAACAAAGGAGCTTCAAGGAAACTGTGCTAAAATACTCCCCAGTTTTTTAATTGCATATGGGTTCCTCTCTACTCACCCCGCCCCACCCCATTCTCCCTATTGTACTCTGAAACTCTTCTGAAACCACCAGATTGCAGAACGACACTAAGAGCTGCAGCTTAGTGTGCAGGAAGGAGGTGTGCAGAGCTTGACTGAGACCACAGAATGAGCCAACATAGATCACTCTTGAGAAACAGAAGAGCTGTTCTTAGAACCAGAAGGAAATTAGATAATCCCAGCCTAGGTTACTTTATGGTTTTACTATTGGAAACTGCGTGTCTGCGCGTGTGTGCGTGTGTGCACACGTTTTGAGGGAGTGACAGTGCATCTGAAATAAAAGCAGCTACCAGGCTCCCTACAGATAACTTACAAGAACACCTCCAGTCCAGACTGGCATGAGGTGCAGTGGCAGGTGCCAGTTCTGCAAAGTTAAAACTCTCCTGTCTTCAGAAAACTTCCCTCTTCAAAAGAGCATTCCTAAGAATTGCTATAACATCATGTTCAGCAACTACTCGACCACTTAAGAATTCTCCAGAGAACCAACCCTATCCCAAGCTCCTTACTCCCTGCCAGTTTGCAATCACTTTTGGAACAACCATGATATTCGGGGCAGCAGAGGTTTAGTCACGCATGTCTGTGCTTCTGAGTCTCGCTGTGAGGGACTTACCTTCATAAGGGGCAATGCGATCTCTTCTGTCACAAGGGTTATTCCAGGAATTTCCTATAACGGGGGAAAAAATATACACACAACTGCTCAGCATATCAACTGCCTCAAGCTGATGCCTTCAGGAAGTGCTTTCTGCACAGACAGAAGCTGAGGACAGCTTCCAGCCTGCTAGTCTCTACTTTAAATAAACCTTGGGATGTATAAATAACATTGAGCACAGCCTATCTCTTGCCTCAGGACAGGATAATATTCTTTACAGTCATGAAAAATAGTTGACAGGGTTGCTAAATGAAAGGAAAAGTCTACTATGAAGAAATACAGAGCATGTAGTGTATTTTTTACACATTTCTATTTAAGAACAAAGGCAAATTATATTTGTACCATCAAACGTAATAACAAAGGGGAAATGTTTTTTTATTATTTGTACTCCTTCCTCCCTCCTCTTCTCTTTCACTTTAATTTATTATGATTGGCCTCACTAGAAGGAACCAAGATTAATGGAATTCTTGCATAACTTAAACGGAAAATTTTTCTGTGCTTCATCGACCCCCACAATTTCAGAGATTAGAGCTCCCCATAACGAGTTTCTACAGCACCATCACCATGGCAAACCTGAAAGGTGAGCAATTCATATCAGACAGTGCAAATGATATTCTGCTAACTAGTAAGCATTAAAACAAATTTAATGAAAGGATAAACTTCCAAAATTGTGCTTTATTCACTGATTTTGAAAAATGTGTCTCATGTTAATTATCTAATCAGCCTCTCATCTGGTCAATTCAGCTTTCGTTTCCTAAAAAAAAGTAGATAATATATGAGAAAATAATTTAGGAAGTGTGTTATGTAGAAATAAAAATTGGCATTTGTTTAGAACTTAAATGATCTAGATTTTACCAATATACACTGTTCCCTTGAAAAAGGGCATCACAGAAATAGAAAAATTTTCAGAACATTCATACACTGGCGTTCTTCACTGTGACAGTAGAAAGCCTGTGATGAAAATCTGTTGTGTGCTTCACTAATCACTACTCAGCAACAAAGGATACCTCAAAAAAGCATTAGAATTCCATAAGAGTTATAGGTTATGAATAGCACTTTAAAATCCAAGTTAGTTGTTTCCATTCTCCATACAGAAGAGTGAAATTAATGTTTTCTACTGTAGCAAGTTTTTATTAAGGTCGTAGCATTAAGAACACTTGTAGAGTAGAGAAAGAAAAAGTAAATGATTTACATCATTGCTAAAGATAAGCACAGACTCAGACTTTCAAGATTAAAAGAGCCCTATCAGGTAACCTACTCCAACCACAAGAAGTTTAAAGTGACATGGTAAACCCCAAAATAAACTCGGTACAGAGGTTGAAACTGCGGGTTTCTTTAGATTGCCCTTCTTGTGGGACTTCCAGATGTCACTCTGTGTATGTGCACAATGGCTCCTCTGCCCCACAGAGGCCTGAGAAATGCAAAAGTGAAGCACTTCCCATCAGGATAATACTCTTGCATGACATCCAATTAACATGTGCTCTTGTCATTTAACACAACCCTGAGAACAGTGGTCCCAGCCCTGCCTCCGGAAACTTCAAACCCAGGACAAGACAGCAGTGGGTAGTAAGTGAAGGGAGCCCACATGTACATTTCCTGACTCCAGGCTGGGTGGTGTAACCTGCAGACTTCCTGCCTCACTACCACAGAGTCTGCATGTAAATTCACCAGTGTTCTTAAAGAAAAATGTGGGAGACATGAAAATCTAATAACAACAACAGTAAAGGACAAGAAGAAAGAGGCTTTAGGAAAACACTACCATTGTGCATATCAAAAGTTTTTAATCAAATACACTTGATACATCCTTTTTTAAGGACTATACTAAGACATGGTCCAAATACAAAATGAGAAGTGTTACAATTTGTCCTAGTACATAAATATGTACCTATGTCTGTGTTATCTAAGTTGAATTTATTTTTCTAAATACTTTTTTGAGGCAAACCTCTGCCTCAACACTAAGCATGTAGTTCCAACATCTAACTATGAAAAGAGAAGAGGCAGAACATTTTCAGGTGCTGCCGACACAGTTTCTACTTGCTAGTCCAACAAAGCTCAGTTCACTGCATCGTTCAAGAGAAAATGAAGAGTGTTTTAGCTTAGCACTTCCTAAGTTAAAAGGAGGGAGTCCAGACCGACAGGAAGAAGAGGTTGAATGGAGTGAGTTTGCTTAAGATTGCTGAGTTTTACTGACCTTGAAGCTCTGGAGTTATTACAGATTTTCTTTGTGAGGCTGGGAAAAGGGGTTAATGAAGGTCCTAATCTACCAAGTATAGCAGCAGTGGTCCAGCTAGTCCTCATTTATAAAAACCTAAGAAATATTTTAATCTACTCTAGTCACTAAGAAAATTAAAATAAAAATACCATTTTATAAAAATACCATAATAGAGTTAAGTTTCGCCTGGTAGTAGGAAGAGTAACAAATACACTGTACCTTCTCCTTAAATTTTACCATTTTATATAAATATTTTTGGTCAATATAAAGATTCACTATTACTTTTCTGCCAGAAAATTCCAACTCAGTTCCATATCAGTCAAAACAGATAAGAAACACAACCTTGGTTAGTATAACAAGGATGTCCTACAACAGATCCACAAATGTGAATTGATTTTTATTGCATATGAAATTCAAAGTGTTAACTTACTGTATCCCAAGTGAGCACTGAGGAATATGGCAAAAGTCTGTCCACGTTACTTGTCTCTGAATACACGCTCCAATATGAAGAAGCTGAGGAGAATTTTTGAAAGAAAAATAAAAGACATGGTTTAATAAGAATAAGGCAATTGACACTGCAATTCAACCAAACCAAGCAAACCAAAAGTTTTCATTGTCTTATAGTTCATCCTCAAAAGGTTAATCATTATGATCTTATCTGACTAAAATATTCAGCTTCAGCTTTTTATAATGAGAATAATTTTTTTAAAAACTTCAGTTGGTACTATATCTACTCAAGTGACATTATATAGAGCCAGCCAACACAAAACTGGGCTAAGAAACTTACAGTTCACTGAAAAAAATATACATATAATAGAATTACAGAATTAAGATCCTACTTATATCTGTCTCCAAACAAATTTCTCACTAAAACCACAAGAGAATAAAATTTAATTAGCTGACTGCAAAGGAGTTATTTAAAAAAAAAAAAAAAGGTGCTCCTAAGCAGCATTTTGACAGATGAAGGCATTTATCATCAATTTACTGCTTTCTCACTCAAATATCCGACTCATGGGTATTCCAGAAGGGGAGGAAAAAGGAGAATGTATTGAAAACATATTCAACAAAATAGTGGCAGAAAACTTCCCAGGCATAGGAAAAATCACACATCTTCAGATCCAGGAAGCTCAATGATCTCCAAATGTATTCAACCCAAAAAGGTCTTCTCCAAGACATGTTATAGTCAAATTGGCAAAACTCAAAGACAAAGAGAAAATCTTAAAAGCTGCGAGAGAGAAGCATCAAATCACCTATAAGGCAGCTCCAATCAGGCTAACATCAGACTTTTCATCACAAACCCTAAAAGCTAGAAAGGAATGGGATGATATATTCAAAATACTAGAAGACAAAGATTGCCAGCCAAGAATACTTTACCCAGAAAGGCTATCCTTCTGAAATGGAGGACAAATAGTGTATTTGAAAGACAAAAAAAAAAAAAAAAAAAAAA